>NC_091984.1:33490772-33493272 GCF_044704955.1 Pristiophorus japonicus | reverse complement strand
TGTGTGTGTGTGTGTGTGTGCGCCTGTGTGTGAGTGTGAGTGAGTGTTTGTGTGAGTTTGGATGTGATTGTGTGTGTGTGTGTGTGAGTGTGTGAGTATGTGTGAGTTTGTGTGTTTGAGTGTGTGTCTGTGTGTGTATGAGGGTATGTGTGTGATTGTGTGTGTGTGTGTGTGAGTGTGTGTGAGTGCGTGTCTGAGTGTGAGCCTGTCTGTGTGTGAGTGTGACTGTGTGTGTGTGTGAGTATGTCTGTGTGTGTGTGTGTGAGTGTGTGTGTGTGTCTGTGTGTGAGCATGTGTGTATTTGTCTATGTCTCTGTGTGCGTATCTGCGTGTGTGTGTGTGTGTGTGTCTGTGTGTGAGTGTGTCTGCGTGTGTGAGTATGTGTGTGTGAGTGTGAGTGTGTGTGAGAGTGTGTGTGTCTGTGTGTGAGTGTGAATGTGTGAGTGTGCAACTGTGATTGCGTGTGTGTGTGTGAGTGTGTGTGTGAGTGTGTGTGCGTGTGTCTGTGTGTGAGTGTGTATGTGTGAGTGTGCGTCTGTGATTGCGTGTGTGTGTGTGTGAGTGTGTGTGTGAGTGTGTGTGAGTGTGAGTGTGTCTGTGTGTGAGTGTGTATGTGTGAGTGTGCGTCGGTGATTGCGTGTGTGTGTGTATCTGTGTGTGTGTGTGAGTATGTGTGAGTGTGTGTGTGTGTGTGAGTGTGTGTCTGTGCGTGTTTGTGTGTGTGTGTGTTTGTGTGTGTCTCTGTGTGTGAGTGAGTCTGTGTGTGAGTGTGCGTGTGTGTGTTTGTGAGTGTGTGTGTGAGTGTGTATGTGATTGTGTGTGTGTGTGTGTGTGTGTGTGTTTGTGTGTGTGTGAGAGTGTGAGTGTGAGTGTGTGTGTGAGTGTGAGTGTGTGTGTGTGAGTGTGTCTGTGTGTGTGAGTGTGAGACTGTGTGTGTGAGTGTGTGAGTGTGTGTGTGAGTGTGTGAGTGTGTGTGAGTGAGTGCCTGTGTGTGAGTGTGTGTGTGAGTGTGTCTGTGTTTGAGTGTGTGTATGAGTGTGTGTGTATGAGTGTATGTGATTGTGTGTGTGTGTGAGTGTGTGTGTGTGTGTGTTTTTGTGTGTGTGTGATTGTGTGTGTGTGTGTGTGTGTGTGCGCCTGTGTGTGAGTGTGAGTGAGTGTTTGTGTGAGTTTGGATGTGATTGTGTGTGTGTGTGTGTGAGTGTGTGAGTATGTGTGAGTTTGTGTGTTTGAGTGTGTGTCTGTGTGTGTATGAGGGTATGTGTGTGATTGTGTGTGTGTGTGTGTGTGAGTGTGTGTGAGTGCGTGTCTGAGTGTGAGCCTGTCTGTGTGTGAGTGTGACTGTGTGTGTGTGTGAGTATGTCTGTGTGTGTGTGTGTGAGTGTGTGTGTGTGTCTGTGTGTGAGCATGTGTGTATTTGTCTATGTCTCTGTGTGCGTATCTGCGTGTGTGTGTGTGTGTGTGTGTCTGTGTGTGAGTGTGTCTGCGTGTGTGAGTATGTGTGTGTGAGTGTGAGTGTGTGTGAGAGTGTGTGTGTCTGTGTGTGAGTGTGAATGTGTGAGTGTGCAACTGTGATTGCGTGTGTGTGTGTGAGTGTGTGTGTGAGTGTGTGTGCGTGTGTCTGTGTGTGAGTGTGTATGTGTGAGTGTGCGTCTGTGATTGCGTGTGTGTGTGTGTGAGTGTGTGTGTGAGTGTGTGTGAGTGTGAGTGTGTCTGTGTGTGAGTGTGTATGTGTGAGTGTGCGTCGGTGATTGCGTGTGTGTGTGTATCTGTGTGTGTGTGTGAGTATGTGTGAGTGTGTGTGTGTGTGTGTGAGTGTGTGTCTGTGCGTGTTTGTGTGTGTGTGTGTTTGTGTGTGTCTCTGTGTGTGAGTGAGTCTGTGTGTGAGTGTGCGTGTGTGTGTTTGTGAGTGTGTGTGTGAGTGTGTATGTGATTGTGTGTGTGTGTGTGTGTGTGCGTGTGTGTGTTTGTGAGTGTGTGTGTGAGTGTGTATGTGATTGTGTGTGTGTGTGTGTGTGTGTGTGAGCGTTTGTGAGTGAGCGTGTGCGTGTGTGAGTGCGTGTCTGTGTGTGTGTGTGTGTGTGAGTATGTGTGTGAGTGTGTCTGTGTGTGTGTGTGAAAATGTGAGTGAGTGTGAGTGTGTGCGTGTGTGAGTGTGTGTGTGAGTGTGTGTGTGTGTCTGTGTGTGTGTGTGAGTGTGTGTGTGTGCGTGAGAGTGCGTGTCTGAGTGTGAGCCTCTCTGTGTGTGAGTGTGAGTGTGTGTGTGTGGGTATGTCTGTGTGTGTGAGTGTGTGTGTGTGTGTTTGTGTGAGTGAGTGAGTGTGTGTGTGAGAATATGTGTGTGTGAGTGTGTGAGAGTGTGAGAGTGTGATTGTGTGTGTGCCTGTGTGTGTGCGTGTGTGTGTTTGTGTGTGTGTGTGTGTGTGAGTGTGTGTGTGTGTCTGTGTGTGAGCATGTGTGTATTTGTCTATGTCTCTGTGTGCGTATCTGCGTGTGTGTG
>NC_091984.1:33440772-33443272 GCF_044704955.1 Pristiophorus japonicus | reverse complement strand
TGTCTGTGTGTGAGTGTGAGTGTGTGTGTGTGAGTATGTCTGTGAGTGTGTGTGTGTGCCTGTGTGTGATTGTGTGTGTATTTGTCTATGTCTGTGTGTGCGTGTCTGTGTGTGTGAGTGTGTGTGTGTTGCTGTGTGTGAGTGTGTCTTCATGTGTGAGTGTGTGCGTGTGTGAGTGTGAGTGTGTGTGTGTGAGAGTGTGAGAGTGTGAGTGTGTGTATGAGTATGTCTGTGTGTGTGTGTGTGTGTGTGAGTGTGTGTGTGTGTCTGTGTGTGATCATGTGTGTATTTGTCTATGTCTCTGTGTGCGTGTCTGTGTGTGTGAGTGTGTGTGTGTGTCTGTGTGTGAGTGTATCTGCGTGTGTGAGTGTGTGTGTCTGTGTGTGAGTGTGAATGTGTGAGTGTCGACTGTGATTGCGTGTGTGTGTGAGTGTGTGTGTGTGTATGCCTGTGTGTGTGTGTGTGTGTTTGTGTGTGTGTGAGAGTGTGAGTGTGAGTGTGTGTGTGAGTGTGAGTGTGTGTGTGTGAGTGTGTCTGTGTGTGTGAGTGTGAGACTGTGTGTGTGAGTGTGTGAGTGTGTGTGTGAGTGTGTGAGTGTGTGTGAGTGAGTGTCTGTGTGTGAGTGTGTGTGTGAGTGTGTCTGTGTTTGAGTGTGTGTATGAGTGTGTGTGTATGAGTGTATGTGATTGTGTGTGTGTGTGAGTGTGTGTGTGTGTGTGTTTTTGTGTGTGTGTGATTGTGTGTGTGTGTGTGTGTGTGCGCCTGTGTGTGAGTGTGAGTGAGTGTTTGTGTGAGTTTGGATGTGATTGTGTGTGTGTGTGTGTGAGTGTGTGAGTATGTGTGAGTTTGTGTGTTTGAGTGTGTGTCTGTGTGTGTATGAGGGTATGTGTGTGATTGTGTGTGTGTGTGTGTGAGTGTGTGTGAGTGCGTGTCTGAGTGTGAGCCTGTCTGTGTGTGAGTGTGACTGTGTGTGTGTGTGAGTATGTCTGTGTGTGTGTGTGTGAGTGTGTGTGTGTGTCTGTGTGTGAGCATGTGTGTATTTGTCTATGTCTCTGTGTGCGTATCTGCGTGTGTGTGTGTGTGTGTGTCTGTGTGTGAGTGTGTCTGCGTGTGTGAGTATGTGTGTGTGAGTGTGAGTGTGTGTGAGAGTGTGTGTGTCTGTGTGTGAGTGTGAATGTGTGAGTGTGCAACTGTGATTGCGTGTGTGTGTGTGAGTGTGTGTGTGAGTGTGTGTGCGTGTGTCTGTGTGTGAGTGTGTATGTGTGAGTGTGCGTCTGTGATTGCGTGTGTGTGTGTGTGAGTGTGTGTGTGAGTGTGTGTGAGTGTGAGTGTGTCTGTGTGTGAGTGTGTATGTGTGAGTGTGCGTCGGTGATTGCGTGTGTGTGTGTATCTGTGTGTGTGTGTGAGTATGTGTGAGTGTGTGTGTGTGTGTGAGTGTGTGTCTGTGCGTGTTTGTGTGTGTGTGTGTTTGTGTGTGTCTCTGTGTGTGAGTGAGTCTGTGTGTGAGTGTGCGTGTGTGTGTTTGTGAGTGTGTGTGTGAGTGTGTATGTGATTGTGTGTGTGTGTGTGTGTGTGTGTGTTTGTGTGTGTGTGAGAGTGTGAGTGTGAGTGTGTGTGTGAGTGTGAGTGTGTGTGTGTGAGTGTGTCTGTGTGTGTGAGTGTGAGACTGTGTGTGTGAGTGTGTGAGTGTGTGTGTGAGTGTGTGAGTGTGTGTGAGTGAGTGTCTGTGTGTGAGTGTGTGTGTGAGTGTGTCTGTGTTTGAGTGTGTGTATGAGTGTGTGTGTATGAGTGTATGTGATTGTGTGTGTGTGTGAGTGTGTGTGTGTGTGTGTGTTTTTGTGTGTGTGTGATTGTGTGTGTGTGTGTGTGTGTGTGCGCCTGTGTGTGAGTGTGAGTGAGTGTTTGTGTGAGTTTGGATGTGATTGTGTGTGTGTGTGTGTGAGTGTGTGAGTATGTGTGAGTTTGTGTGTTTGAGTGTGTGTCTGTGTGTGTATGAGGGTATGTGTGTGATTGTGTGTGTGTGTGTGTGTCAGTGTGTGTGAGTGCGTGTCTGAGTGTGAGCCTGTCTGTGTGTGAGTGTGACTGTGTGTGTGTGTGAGTATGTCTGTGTGTGTGTGTGTGAGTGTGTGTGTGTGTCTGTGTGTGAGCATGTGTGTATTTGTCTATGTCTCTGTGTGCGTATCTGCGTGTGTGTGTGTGTGTGTGTCTGTGTGTGAGTGTGTCTGCGTGTGTGAGTATGTGTGTGTGAGTGTGAGTGTGTGTGAGAGTGTGTGTGTCTGTGTGTGAGTGTGAATGTGTGAGTGTGCAACTGTGATTGCGTGTGTGTGTGTGAGTGTGTGTGTGAGTGTGTGTGCGTGTGTCTGTGTGTGAGTGTGTATGTGTGAGTGTGCGTCTGTGATTGCGTGTGTGTGTGTGTGAGTGTGTGTGTGAGTGTGTGTGAGTGTGAGTGTGTCTGTGTGTGAGTGTGTATGTGTGAGTGTGCGTCGGTGATTGCGTGTGT
>NC_091984.1:33363272-33365772 GCF_044704955.1 Pristiophorus japonicus | reverse complement strand
CTAACCAAAGGGGGACACTGGATAATTGTACTCTGAAGGGACTGACCAGAGTATACCCAGCAATTCCAGATTGCCAGATGGGTAGGACTACCGGGATAGGGACAGTCCTGATGACCCCTATAGTCACGCCGGACTCAGGGCCGTTCCCCCTATACCAACGAGAGAATATCGGAATAATACGGGAAAATGTCTCCATACGCTACTACCTGACCACCACCTCTGCCGTTCGTCGAAACAACATACTTACGGGATTTCCCTAGCAGATTGCAAGCAAAAGGGGGAAATCACAGTATGTCCTCACCCGGTGGGCAGAGGGGAGCGAGACGAGTGCGGGTTTAACCGAACCAACGGGTGTGTACTAGAAATAGTGCCCGCACACATGCACTTCGCGAGGGCAGGCTACGGAGGGAGGGGAAGATACTGCGTCTCTACCACAGAGCGTTCATACCGGTATAATGACCTGCAGTGCCTTATACCGCAGCCAAACTTTTGCTTTACACCACTACGACCTGTCGCGATCGGGCAAGCGCATATCACCCAGGTTAGGCGCCGGAAGTCCGAAGTTATCGAGGTAACCGATCAGCTCCATGATCATTTACAGGATTATGACGAGCCAGAGCAGGTCCCTATCTCACATCTAACCGAAGTATTACGAGAGTTGAGGCTCAGAGTGGGTCAATCTGTAAAACTATATCACCAACTGCAAACTAAAATCAAAGTACTGGAAGAAGATACCAAGGTAGACTTACAAAGTCAGAGTTGGTGGAGAAAGGTCTGGGACTGGGGAATAAATGTGAACATCCACCCATGGATTCGAATAATTTCACATATACTGGTCGGGATACAATTGATCTTAGCAATAACATGGGGCGTAATGGCCTGCCAGGCATGCAGACACCACGCACAACGAAGACGGACAAATCACCGTTCCCCGGATACTAAACAAGCCTGTTTTATAAGGAGGCAGGAGGATTTGGCCTTTGTCAATTCGATTTAAGCAACCGGGACTCCTGAAACCGCGTGACTGGCCAGCACGTTGAGGCAGGGAGTACCGGGCCGTGCACAAAATCTAATAAAGGTCGAATGGTCGGTTAAAAGGGGACTAGGACTAGTCCCTTTACCGAAAGGGGGAGTTGTTGTAGGAGGTAGGCACCTTTAGAATATACCAGAATACTAGGCATTAGGCACCTGCTAGATATATCAAAACTCACATAAGCTTAAAATGGACACACACATAAAATGGCTGCCCAGGCATGATGGGAAATCAGGTAGTCAAGCTGTGAACTGTTGAACGTTCAATGACCAAGCAATAACCCTGTGAGGCCCACTGTAGGAATGCCTGGGATGCGGGAAGACAGAGATAAGAAGGAAACCATCTCCTGTGAACAAGGTCATAAACCAATTAATTCCCCAGGAAGAAAGATAAGAGGGAAACCATCTCCTGTAAACAAGGTTATAAACCAATTATTTCTCCCAGATGAAAGAACTAGGGAGAGAACCTATAAAGTCATCGATCAGCCCAAGCTGACAATAACCGAACATATGGTTCCCTGGATACTAGGGGAATTCTATTGGATTAATAGAACCTATATGTAATCTATAATCGTTGTGATTGGCTTGTGTCCAGCCGTAATGGGCTGTGTAGCTGTAGTAAACTGTTTTGTAACTGTTGTGAAACATATAAAGGTGCATGTAACCCTTTGTTCTGTGGAGAGAAACCTGGATACGGTCCTGAGTGTTTCCTCCCCGCTGAGCGTAATAAAAGCTGCATCAGCATTGGAACCGACTCTGAGTGTTGAGTGATTCTTCTGAGAAAACACTAACGCTAACAGTGTGTGTGTCAGTGTATGTGTTTGTCTATGTCTGTGCGTGTGTGTCTGTCTGTTTGTGTGTTTGTGTGTGTGTGTGTGTGTGTGTGAGTGTTTGTGTGTGTGTGCGTGTTTGTGTGTGTGGGTGTGTGTGTGTTTCTTTTGTGAGTGTTTGTGTGCGTGTGTGTCGTGTGTGTGTGTGTGTGCATGTTTGTGTGTGAGTGTGTGTGCCTGTGTGTAAGTGTGTGTGTGAGTGTGTGTGTGTTTGTATGTGTGTGTCTGTGAGTGCTTGTGTGTGTGTGAGTGTGTGTGTTTGTGTGTGTGAGTGAATGTGTGTGCGAATATTGTGTGTGTGTGTGTGAGTGTGTGAGTGTGTGTGAGTGACTGTCTGTGTGTGAGTGTGTGTGTGAGTGAGCATGTCTGTGTGTGAGTGTGAGCGTGAGCGTGTGAGTGTGAGTGTGCCTGTGTGTGTGTGTTTGTGTGTGTGTCAGTGTGTGTCAGTGTGTGTGTTTGTGTGTGTGTGTGTGAGTGTTTGTGTGTGTGTGTGTGTGTGAGTGTGTGTGTGTGTGTGTGTGTGTGTGAGTGTTTGTGTGTGTGTGTGTGTGTGAGTGTTTGTTTGTGTGAGTGTGTGTGTTTCTTTTGTGAGTGTTTGTATGTGTGTGTGTAGTGTGTGTGTGTGTGCGTGCCTGTAT
>NC_091984.1:33333272-33335772 GCF_044704955.1 Pristiophorus japonicus | reverse complement strand
TGAGTGTGTGTGTATGAGTGTATGTGATTGTGTGTGTGAGTGTGTGTGTGTGTGTTAGTGTGTGTGTGTGATTGTGTGTGTGTGTGTGTCTGTGTGTGAGTGTGAGTGAGTGCTTGTGTGAGTGTGGATGTGATTGTGTGTGTGTGTGTGTGAGTGTGTGTGAGTGTGTGTGAGTTTGTGTGTTTGAGTGTGTGTCTGTGTGTGAGTGAGTCTGTTTGTGAGTCTGTGTGTGTGTGTTTGTGAGTGTGTGTGTGAGAGTGTGAGTGGGTGTGTGAGTGTGTGTGTGAGTGTGAGTGTGTGTGTGTCAGTGTGTGTCAGTGTGTGTGTTTGTCTATGTCTGTGTGTGTATGTGTGTCTGTTTGTGTTTTTGTGTGTGTGTCAGTGTGTATGTTTGTCTATGTCTGTGTGTGTGTGTGTGTGAGTATGTGTGTGAGTGTGTCTGTGTGTGTGAATGTGTGAGTGAGTGTGAGTGTGTGCGTGTGTGAGTGTGTGTGTGTGAGTGTGTGTGTGTATGTGTTTGTGTGAGTGTGTGTCTGTGTGTGAGAGTGCGTGTCTGAGTGTGAGCCTGTCTGTGTGTGAGCGTGAGTGTGTGTGTGTGAGTATGTATGTGTGTGTGTGTGTGAGTGTGTGTGTGTGTTTGTGTGAGTGAATGAGTATGTGTGTGAGAATATGTGTGTGTGAGTGTGTGAGAGTGTGAGAGTGTGATTGTGTGTGTGCCTGTGTGTGTGTGTGTATGTGTGAGTGTGTGTGTCTGTGTGTGTGTGTGTGTGTGTGTGTATGTGTGTTTGTGTGTGTGTGTGTCTGTGTGTGAGTGAGTCTGTGTGTGAGTGTGTGTGTGTGTGTTTGTGAGTGTGTGTGTGAGTGTGTATGTGATTGTGTGTGTGTGAGAGTGTGAGAGTGTGAGTGTGTGTGTGAGTGTGTATGTGATTGTGTGTGTGCCTGTGTGTGTGTGTATGTGAGTGTGTGTGTCTGTGTGTGTTTGTGTGTGTTTGTGTTTGTGTGTCTGTGTGTGAGTGTGAGTGTGTGTGTGTGAGTATGTATGTGTGTGTGTGTGTGTGTGCCTGTGTGTGATTGTGTGTGTATTTGTCTATGTCTGTGTGTGCGTGTCTGTGTGTGTGAGTGTGTGTGTGTGTGTCTGTGTGTGAGTGTGAGAGTGTGTGTGAGTGTGTGTGTGAGTGTGTAAGTGTGTGTGAGTGAGTGTCTGTGTGTGAGTGTGTGTGTGAGTGAGCATGTCTATGTGTGAGTGTGAGCGTGTGTATGTGAGTGTGTCTGTGTGTGTGTGTTTGTGTGTGTGTCAGTGTGTGTCAGTGTGTGTGTTTGTCTATGTCTGTGTGTGTGTGTCTGTTTGTGTGTTTGTGTGTGTGTCAGTGTGTGTCAGTGTGTGTGTTTGTCTATGTCTGTGTGTGTGTGTGTGTGAGTATGTGTGTAAGTGTGTCTGTCTGTGTGTGCATGTGTGAGTGTGTGTGTGTGTGTCTGTGTGTGTATGTGTGTGTGTCTGTGTGTGAGTGTGAGAGTGTGTGTGTGGCTGTGTGTGTTTGTGTGTGTGTGTGTTTGTGTGTGTGTGTGTCTGTGTGTGAGTGAGTCTGTGTGTGAGTGTGTGTGTGTGTGTTTGTGAGTGTGTGTGTGAGAGTGTGAGTGTGTGTGTGAGTGTGTGTGTGAGTGTGAGTGTGTGTGTGTCAGTGTGTGTGTTTGTCTATGTCTGTGTGTGTATGTGTGTCTGTTTGTGTTTTTGTGTGTGTGTCAGTGTGTGTCAGTGTGTGTGTTTGTCTATGTCTGTGTGTGTGTGCGTGTGTGAGTATGTGTGTGAGTGTGTGTGTGTGTCTGTGTGTGTGTGAGTGTGTGTGTGTGTATGAGAGTGCGTGTCTGAGTGTGAGCCTGTCTGTGTGTGAGTGTGAGTGTGTGTGTGTGAGTATGTCTGTGTGTGTGAGTGTGTGAGTGTGTGTGAGTGTTTGTGTGAGTGAGTGAGTGTGTGTGTGAGAATATGTGTGTGTGAGTGTGTGAGAGTGTGAGAGTGTGATTGTGTGTGTGCCTGTCTGTGTGTGTGTGTGTGAGTGTGTGTCTGTGTGTGTTTGTGTGTGTGTGTTTGTGTGTGTGTGTGTCTGTGTGTGAGTGAGTCTGTGTGTGAGTGTGTGTGTGTGTGTTTGTGAGTGTGTGTGTGAGTGTGTATGTGATTGTGTGTGTGTGTGAGTGTGTGTGAGTGTGTGTGTGTGTGTGTGAGTGTGTGTGTGTGAGTGAGCGCGTGTGTGTGAGTGCGTGTCTGAGTGTGAGTGTGTCTGTGTGTGAGTGTAAGTGTGTGTGTGTATGTCTGTGTGTGTGAGTGTGTGTGAGTGTGTGTGTGTTTGTCTATATCTGTGTGTGTCTGTGTGTGTGTGTGAGAGTGTGTGTGTGTGTGTGTGTATGAGTGTGTCTGTGTGTGTGTGTGTGCCTGTGTGTGTGAGTGTGAGACTGTGTGTGTGAGTGTGTGTGAGTGTGTGAGTGTGTGTGTGAATATGTGTGTGTG
>NC_091984.1:33313272-33328272 GCF_044704955.1 Pristiophorus japonicus | reverse complement strand
GAGTGTGTGTGTCTGTGTGTGTGTGTGTGTGTGTGTGTTTGTGTGTGTGTGTGTCTGTGTGAGTATGTGTGAGTTTGTGTGTTTGAGTGTGTGTCTGTGTGTGTATGAGGGTATGTGTGTGATTGTGTGTGTGTGTGTGTGTGAGTGTGTGTGAGTGCGTGTCTGAGTGTGAGCCTGTCTGTGTGTGAGTGTGACTGTGTGTGTGTGAGTATGTCTGTGTGTGTGTGTGTGTGTGTGAGTGTGTGAGTGTGTGTGTGTGTGTGACTGTGTGTGATCGTTTGTGTATTTGTCTATGTCTCTGTGTGCGTGTCTGTGTGTGTGAGTGTGTGTGTGTGTCTGTGTGTGAGTGTGTGTGTTTGAGTGTGAGTGTGTGTGTGAGTGTGTGTGTCTGTGTGTGAGTGTGAATGTGTGAGCGTGCAACTGTGATTGCGTGTGTGTGTGTGAGTGTGTGTGTGTGAGTGTGTGTGAGTGTGTCTGTGTGTGAGTGTGTATGTGTGAGTGTGCGTCTGTGATTGCGTGTGTGTGTGTGAGTGTGTGTGTGAGTGTGTGAGTGTGAGTGTGTCTGTGTGTGAGTGTGTATCTGTGAGTCTGCGTCTGTGATTGCGTGTGTGTGTATCTGTGAGTGTGTGTGTTGTAGAGAGTCGAAAGATATATATAGACTTAGGCATTAGGCACCTGCTGGATATTTAGAACTCACATAAGCTTAAATGGACACACACATAAAATGGCTGCCCAGGCATTATGGGAAATCAGGTAGTCAAACTGTGAACTGTTGAACGTTCACTGACCGAGCAATAACCCTGTGAGGCCCACTGTAGGAATGCTTGGGAAGACAGAGATAAGAAGGAAACCATCTCCTGTGAACAAGGCCATGAAAACAATTATTTCAGGAAGAAAGATAAGAGGGAAACCATTTGCTGTAAACAAGGCTATATACCAATTATTTCTCCCAGATGAAAGAACTAGGGAGAGAACCTATAAAGCCATCAATCAGCCCAAGCTGACAAAAGACGAACACATGGTTCCTGAGACATAAGGGGAATTCTATTGGGTTAGAATAACCTATATGTAATCTATAATTATTGTGATTGGCTTGTGTCCAGCCGTGATGGGCTGTGTAGCTGTAGTAAAATGTTTTGTAACTGTTGTGAAACATATAAAGGTGCATGTAATCCTTTGTTCTGTGAAGAGAAACCTGGATACGGTCCTGAGTTTTTCCTTCCCGCTGAGCGTAATAAAAGCTGCTTCAGCATTGGAACCGACTCTGAGTGTTGAGTGATTCTTCTAAGAAAACACTAACGCTAACAATGGCGTAGTCGACGGGATTTCCCGGAGTCGCTGGACGCCCTTGGAAAAAACCCGGGTGAGTATAAAAAAACTATTTTTAAGTATAAAGGGTGCGGAAGGTGGAAGCTGGTTGATCGACATGAGGAGACGGTCTAATATCTCAAACGCCTAGCCTGAGCCTGAATTAAGAGGACTTTTGTCCCACGTGACGGCCAGGAACCAAGTAGGCGTAGGGAACACACTTAGACCGTGGGATCGTGATACCGAGAGACATCTTCCGGACCCAGTAGTGTAATTTGAAATACCCCGGGATAGAACCAAGCGGTGTACAGCGGCTAACGGAATCCAAACCTGTGAACAGGGTCGGACCAACGGGCTGAGCGGTGGTAGGTAGTCGTTAAGGATATGTAGAGCACTGCGGGAATTGCTTAAACGCGTTTTTAAGAATTGTATAAGTTTGTGCAACAGCAGAACTTGTGACCTGACAGTAGCCAAGAGACAGTTTACTACAAGTCGCGCTAGAAAGAAAGCGGACCTCTGAGAGTAGATTCCTAACGGTAGTAGTCCTACCCAGGAATGGCCATGAAAACAAGTAAACTCGAGTGGGGACCAGAAGGGTCGCTTACCCGCCACCTGGCGGAAAAACAAAAGAAGCTTATTGAAAATATGATTAAAGCAGGGTGGAATCCTCAGGAATTAGTTATGTGAGGAATTATTTAGATAAAACTACGAATTCCCTGAAAGGTCATGGATCCAATAATAGAGCCGGCCAAAACAAGAAGAGAGACTGTTGTAAATCGTTGAGTGAGAAGTGTCTGTGTGATTTTTGACTGCAGAATGAATTTTTTTATGTTTTCATGTTCCGAAAGTCTGGTTGGAAGAGGAATGCAAGTGTCTGTTTATTTTAGAAACAGAGTGAAAGTCTTTTTTTTTAAACCCTTTGTAATGTTGTCCTGTATGTGGGAAGTTTTAAGACATTTAAGTTAGAAACGCAGGTGTGGATTTATTCGGATGATAAGTTACGGAGCTAGGAAAATAAACAAATAAAGAATAGGTTTGTTGAGCAAAATATTTATTTGACATGCTCACTTACTTGCCGAAAGAAAACATGCAATGATTGATTGGGTTGAAAGACATAAATTTGGTCTCGGAATGAGATAAAGAATGCTTAAAAAAAAGAGAGCTTCTAAAAAAAAAGTTTTAAATAAAGATTGAAATTACAAAGTTTGAATTGGGATTTTGAGATATTCAGAGAAGGCACAGGAAATACTGAGGTGGATTAAAAAAAAAAGAAAAAGATTAAATTAAATCTGATCAGGTCAAACTCCTGGGCAAGTGGCGAGCTATCTGCGAAGGTGTAAAAGGAACTTTTGGAAAATGTTAAAAAACAGCAAGCTTTAGTAACGACTTTGAAACTGGAGCATTTTGAGATAACGAAAAAGCACTCAAACTCTCAAAGATGGACTTCATTCCAGTTATGGAGAAAAAGAAAAAGATAAAGACGCCACTTTGAAAGTAAACAAATGATTTTAAATTAACAACTTTATGGAGTTACGAACCCTCCGTGTAAAATACAAAACCTAATTTGAAGAAAGAAAAAAAAGATGTAACAGACTAAATGGAAAAAGACATAACTTACTAAATACTAGTTGATGTTTGCTGTGAAAAAGATATTGGTTTAATTAGAAGAAAAAAAAAATTGGAATAAGTAAAAAACACTCTACATGGATTCGAATTTTCAATTATGAAAAAGTTTCAATGCAGTTTGAAAAGATTTCCAAAATGTCCCGAACAGTCTAAACAAGCAGGAGGGTTTTGAAGATAATGAGGAGAAAGAGAGAAATAAAAAAAAAACAGAATTGAATTTCAGTAAACAAAATTGCTATTGTATGTGTGGTCTTGTTTTAAAACAATTTAAAAAAAAAACATTCTTTGGCAAGTACTTGAATTAGAAGTTAAGAAAACATTGGAGTTTACTCTAATGATTTATGCTGTTTAACGGATTCCTAATTTCGAAGCCAGTTTTGAAGGCACAAAGACTTTTTTTTTCCAGATGATTATGTGAAGTCACGTAATGACATCAGGTCTTCTTACAAACCTGGAAAGGAGTTAACCCTTTCCATTGACAGCCGTTTTATACTGAACATTATTAATTTGGATTTCTTAATAGGGAAAAAAAAAGACTCACCTAACAGAGGAAACAAAAATAAAAACAGAACTAGCTTATGTAATAATACTTGCCTGATACAATAAAGAAATAGATATTCAATAAAACAAATTGAAGAGTTAAAAGCTAAGATAAACAGGCTGGAAGAGATAACGGGACTAGACGGATAGTGCAGTGCGCAGCCATAGCACCATCACCTCTGGCAATAGAGCCAATGTACCCCACGGTGGGTAGGTGTAGTCCACAAACCCAACCTAACGGTAAAGCAGACAGCGATGTTTGGAGGAATAGCTTTGGCCTTGGTCATAGGAGTTTGGGTAATATTTAAGTGGGTAAAGACACGGGCGCACGCCCTACAGATTCAGCTCGAAATGGTTCGATTATAACCTTGTGCTTCTGATTTTGCAGGGTGACAGGGACTCTCGTAGAGCAAAAAACTTAACCCCTGGTGACGACCAGGCCGTCTGTTTAAAATTACAGATAATACTTACCGGAATGGGAATACGAACGGCGCTACTCGTAATCTGGATAGCCCTGCGACATGCACGTACCCTGGGCAACACCGACGGACAGCAGAGCACGCTGGAAATAAACAACTATATGAACTATGGTGTCTTGTTTAATTTAACGGACGGAATGTGCATCCCAGCAGCCAAGGACTGGAGCAAGGACAGGACTTATTTTAATGCATGGTTACAAGTGAATCCTAATAATAAGAATAAGAGTATGTGTACAGTGCTCCACGGGTATAAGGAGCAGATGCATTAAACGGAGGGATGTCAAAGGGCCTGATGAATGTACTTTCGGCATAATTTGCGCGCCTCCGGGACAATCCCAGCAATCAGTCATCCGCAAGAAGGGAATGGGGCTGTGTGGGTATTACGAGGAGGCGGGGGCGGCTGCAATATAATTGTATGTATGTTTCTCACCCCCTCCGACACCGCGCCCCATAAGAATCACTACATTGCCCGAAGAACTGCCTTGTCCCATAACTACTAAGGGACCAGAAAATGGGATTGCAATGTACAACGAAGGGGAATTATTGTATGATAATGTTAAACATGAAATTGTGCCTGTTCTGATCAATATTTCAGGCATCCAGATGCCGGAATATTGTACCGAACAGTCAAGGAAGATGTACAATGTATTAAGTAAAGTCGTAATGCAGCAGGCTGCCGATGCCATGGGTGCCAGTAAGTTCCGGGGACAGGGGTTAGCACCCAGGGTGAAGAGGGAAATAGTAAATGATGTTGCTACCGTTTTCAATACAGGAACCTCCGTAGTGAACTCGATAGACATACAAGGGCTAAATGAGAGGGTAGAACAGCTTAAAGGGGTGATGAAGGGGTTATTGGAGAGGGTGGAGCAAAACCAGGAAGACCAGGCCAACCTAGGAAAGGAGGGTGCCGAAATCCAGTTGGATGGCATCTCAGTCCTGGAAGCTCACGCTAAAACCATCAATCACCTCATTGATAGAGAACAAGAAGATACAATAAAGCAAAGACAGGGGCAACTCTGTCATGCTTATGGTCTGTGGATGGTGGGACAGATCCGCCACAACCTCGACCAGATCCAACGCGGGGAAGTACCCGATTGGATAGACAGTTCACATTTAGCTCAGTTGGCGAACCAAAGGGGGACACTGGATAATTGTACTCTGAAGGGACTGACCCGAGTATACCCCGCAATTCCAGATTGCCAGATGGGTAGGACTACCGGGATAGGGATAGTCCTGTTGATCCCTATAGCAACGCCGGACTCAGGGCCGTTCCCCTTATACCAACTAGAGAATATCGGAGTAATACGGGAAAATGTCTCCATACGCTACTACCTGACCACCACCTCTGCCGTTCGTCGAAACAACATACTTACTGGGATTTCCCTAGCAGATTGCAAGCAAAGGGGGGGAAATCACAGTATGCCCTCACCCGGTGGGCCGAGGTGAACTAGACGAGTGCGGGTTTAACCGAACCAACGGGTGTGTACTAGAAATAGTGCCCGCACACATGCACTTCGCGAGGGCAGGCTACGGAGGGAGGGGAAGATACTGCGTTTCTACTACTGAGAGTTCATACCAGTATAATGACCTGCAGTGCCCTATACCGCAGCCAAACTTTTGCTTTACACCACTACGACCTGTCGCGATCGGGCAAGCGCATATCACCCAGGTTAGGCGCCGGAAGTCCGAAGTTATTGAAGTAGCTGATCAGCTCCATGATCATTTGCAGGATTATGACGAGCCAGAGCAGGTCCCTATCCCACATCTCACGGAGGTATTACGGGAGTTAAGGCTCAGAGTGGGGCAATCCGTAAAACTCTATCACCAGCTACAAACTAAAATCAAAGAACTGGAAGAAGATACCGAGGTAGACTTACAAAGTCAGAGTTGGTGGAGAAAGGTCTGGGACTGGGGAATAAATGTGAACATCCACCCATGGATCCGAATTATTTCACACACACTGGTCGGAATACAATTAATCTTAGCAATAACATGGGGCGTGATGGCCTGCCAGGTATGCAGGCGCCACAAACGGCAGAAACGGACCAATCACCGATCCCTGGATATTAAACAAGTCTGTTTGATAAGGGGACGGGAGGAGCTAGCCTTTGTTAATTTGATTTGAGCAACCGGAACTCCTGAAACTGCGTGACTGGCCAGCACGTTGAGGCAAGGAATACCGGGCCGTGCACAAATATCAGATAAAGGCAGTATTTCGGTTAAAAGGGGACTAGGGCTAGTCCCTTTACCGAAAGGGGGAATTGTTGTAGAGAGTCGAAAGATATATATAGACTTAGGCATTAGGCACCTGCTGGATATTTAGAACTCACATAAGCTTAAATGGACACACACATAAAATGGCTGCCCAGGCATTATGGGAAATCAGGTAGTCAAACTGTGAACTGTGGAACGTTCACTGACCGAGCAATAACCCTGTGAGGCCCACTGTAGGAATGCTTGGGAAGACAGAGATAAGAAGGAAACCATCTCCTGTGAACAAGGCCATGAAACCAATTATTTCAGGAAGAAAGATAAGAGGGAAACCATTTGCTGTAAACAAGGCTATATACCAATTATTTCTCCCAGATGAAAGAACTAGGGAGAGAACCTATAAAGCCATCAATCAGCCCAAGCTGACAAAAGACGAACACATGGTTCCTGAGACATAAGGGGAATTCTATTGGGTTAAAATAACCTATATGTAATCTATAATCATTGTGATTGGCTTGTGTCCAGCCGTGATGGGCTGTGTAGCTGTAGTAAAATGTTTTGTAACTGTTGTGAAACATATAAAGGTACATGTAATCCTTTGTTCTGTGAAGAGAAACCTGGATACGGTCCTGAGTTTTTCCTTCCCGCTGAGCGTAATAAAAGCTGCTTCAGCATTGGAACCGACCCTGAGTGTTGAGTGATTCTTCTAAGAAAACACTAACGCTAACAGTGTGAGTATGTGTGAGTGTGTGTGTGTGTGTGAGTGTGTGTGTCTGTGCGTGTTTGTGTGTGTGTGTGTGTTTGTGTGTGTGTCTGTGTGTGAGTGAGTCTGTGTGTGAGTGTGTATGTGTGAGTGTGCGTCTGTGATTGCGTGTGTGTGAGTGTGTGTGTGTGTGAGTGTGTGTGAGTGAGCGTGTGTGTGTGTGAGTGTGTGTCTGAGTGTGAGTGTGTGTCAGTGTGTGTGTGTTTGTCTATGTCTGTGTGTCTGTGTGTGTGTGTGTGTGTGTGAGGGTGTGAGTGTGTGTGAGTGAGTGTCTGTGTGTGTCAGTGTGTGTATGAGTGTATGTGATTGTGTGTGTGTGTGTGAGTGTGTGTGTTTGTGTGTGTGTGTGATTGTGTCTGTGTGTGAGTGTGAATGAGTGTTTGTGTGAGTGTGGATGTGATTGTGTGTGTGTGAGTGTGTGTGAGTTTGTGTGTTTGAGTGTGTGTCTGTGTGTGTATGAGTGTATGTGTGTGATTGTGTGTGTGTGTGTGAGTGTGTGTGAGTGTGAGTGTGTCTGTGTGTGAGTGTGCATGTGTGAGTGTGTGTCTGTGATTGCGTGTGTGTGTGTGTGAGTGTGTGTGTGTCTGTGTGTGAGTGTGCCTGCGTGTGTGAGTGTGTGTGTGTGAGTGTGAGTGTGAGTTTGTGTGTCTGTGTGTGAGAGTGAATGTGTGAGTGTGCGACTGTGATTGCGTGTGTGTGTGTGAGTGTGTGTGTGAGTGTGTGTGAGTGTGTCTGTGTGTGAGTGTGTATGTGTGAGTGTGCGTCTGTGATTGCGTGTGTGTGAGTGTGTGTGTGAGTGTGAGTGTGAGTGTGTCTGTGTGTGAGTGTGTATGTGTGAATGTGCGTCTGTGATTGCGTGTGTGTGTGTGAATGTGTGTGTGAGTGTGTGTGAGTGTGAGTGTGAGTGTGTCTGTGTGTGAGTGTGTATGTGTGAGTGTGCATTTGTGATTGCGTGTGTGTGTGTATCTGTGTGTGTGTGAGTATGTGTGAGTGTGTGTGTGTGAGTGTGAGTGTGTGTGTGTGTGTGTGTCAGTGTGTGTGAGTGTGTGTCAGTGTGTGTGTGTTTGTCTATGTCTGTGTGTGTTTGTGTGTGTGTGTGAGTGTGAGTGTGTGTGTGTGAGTGTGAGACTGTGTGTGTGAGTGTGTGAGTTTGTGTGTGAATATGTGCGTGTGTGTGTGAGAGTGTGAGAGTGTGAGTGTGTGTGTGAGTGTGTATGTGAGTGTGAGTGAGTGTTTGTGTGAGTGTGGATGTGATTGTGTGTGTGTGTGTGAGTGTGTGAGTATGTGTGAGTTTGTGTGTTTGAGTGTGTGTCTGTGTGTGTATGAGTGTATGTGTGTGATTGTGTGTGTGTGTGTGAGTGTGTGTGAGTGTGAGTGTGTCTGAGTGTGCATGTGTGAGTGTGTGTCTGTGATTGCGTGTGTGTGTGTGTGTGTGTGTGTGTGTCTGTGTGTGAGTGTGCCTGCGTGTGTGAGTGTGTGTGTGTGAGTGTGAGTGTGAGTTTGTGTGTCTGTGTGTGAGAGTGAATGTGTGAGTGTGCGACTGTGATTGCGTGTGTGTGTGTGAGTGTGTGTGTGAGTGAGCGTGTGTGTGTGTGAGTGCGTGTCTGAGTGTGAGTGTGTGTCAGTGTGTGTGTGTTTGTCTATGTCTGTGTGTCTGTGTGTGTGTGTGAGAGTGTGAGTGTGTGTGTGAGTGTGTGTGTGAGTGTGTGTGTGTGAGTGTGTCTGTGTGTGTGTGTGTCTGTGTGTGTGAGTGTGTGTATGAGTGTATGTGATTGTGAGTGTGTGTGTGTGAGTGTGTGTGTTTGTGTGTGTGTGTGAGTGTGTCTGTGTGTGAGTGTGAATGAGTGTTTGTGTGAGTGTGGATGTGATTGTGTGTGTGTGAGTGTGTGTGAGTTTGTGTGTTTGAGTGTGTGTCTGTGTGTGTATGAGTGTATGTGTGTGATTGTGTGTGTGTGTGTGTGAGTGTGTGTGAGTGTGAGTGTGTCTGTGTGTGAGTGTGTATGTGTGAGTGTGTGTCTGTGATTGCGTGTGTGTGTGTGTGAGTGTGTGTGTGTGTCTGTGTGCGAGTGTGTCTGCGTGTGTGAGTGTGTGTGTGTGAGTGTGAGTGTGAGTGTGTGTGTGAGTGCGTGTGTCTGTGTGTGAGAGTGAATGTGTGAGTGTGCGACTGTGATTGCGTGTGTGTGTTTGAGTGTGTGTGTGAGTGTGTGTGAGTGTGTCTGTGTGTGAGTGTGTATGTGTGAGTGTGCGTCTGTGATTGCGTGTGTGTGAGTGTGTGTGTGAGTGTGAGTGTGAGTGTGTCTGTGTGTGAGTGTGTATGTGTGAATGTGCGTCTGTGATTGCGTGTGTGTGTGTGAATGTGTGTGTGAGTGTGTGTGAGTGTGAGTGTGTCTGTGTGTGAGTGTGTATGTGTGAGTGTGCGTCTGTGATTGCGTGTGTGTGTAGCTGTGTGTGTGTGAGTATGTGTGAGTGTGTGTGTGTGAGTGTGTATGTCTGTGCGTGTTTGTGTGTGTGTGTTTGTGTGTGAGTGTGTGTGTGTGTGTTTGAGTGTGTGTGTGAGTGTGTATGTGATTGTCTGTGTGTGAGTGTGTGTGAGTGTGTGTGTGTGTGTGTGAGTGTGTGTGTGTGTGAGTGTGTGCGAGTGAGCGTGTGTGTGTGTGTGAGTGCGTGTCTGAATGTGAGTGCGTCTGTGTGTGAGTGTGAGTGTGTGTGTGTGTTTGTGAGTGTGTGTGTGAGTGTGTATGTGATTGTGTGTGTGTGTGTGAGTGTGTGTGAGTGTGTGTGTGTGTGTGAGTGTGTGTGTGTGTGAGTGTGTGTGAGTGAGCGTGTGTGTGTGTGAGTGCGTGTCTGAGTGTGAGTGTGTCTGGGTGTGAGTGTGAGTGTGTGTGTGTGTGTGTGTCAGTGTGTGTGAGTGTGTGTCAGTGTGTGTGTGTTTGTCTATGTCTGTGTGTGTTTGTGTGTGTGTGTGTGAGAGTGTGAGTGTGTGTGTGTGAGTGTGAGACTGTGTGTGTGAGTGTGTGAGTTTGTGTGTGAATATGTGCGTGTGTGTGTGAGAGTGTGAGAGTGTGAGTGTGTGTGTGAGTGTGTATGTGAGTGTGAGTGAGTGTTTGTGTGAGTGTGGATGTGATTGTGTGTGTGTGTGAGTGTGTGAGTATGTGTGAGTTTGTGTGTTTGAGTGTGTGTCTGTGTGTGTGTGAGGGTATGTGTGTGATTGTGTTTGTGTGTGTGTGAGTGTGTGTGAGTGCGTGTCTGAGTGTGAGCCTGTCTGTGTGTGAGTGTGACTGTGTGTGTGTGAGTATGTCTGTGTGTGTGTGAGAGTGTGTGTGTGTGTGTGACTGTGTGTGATCGTGTGTGTATTTGTCTATGTCTCTGTGTGCGTGTCTGTGTGTGTGAGTGTGTGTGTGTGTCTGTGTGTGAGTGTGTCTGCGTGTGTGAGTGTGTGTGTTTGAGTGTGAGTGTGTGTGTGAGTGTGTGTGTGAGTGTGTGAGTGTGAATGTGTGAGTGTGCGACTGTGATTGCATGTGTGTGTGTGAGTGTGTGTGTGTGAGTGTGTCTGTGTGTGAGTGTGTATGTGTGAGTGTGCGTCTGTGATTGCGTGTGTGTGTGTGAGTGTGTGTGTGAGTGTGTGAGTGTGAGTGTGTCTGTGTGTGAGTGTGTATGTGTGAGTGTGCGTCTGTGATTGAGTGTGTGTGTATCTGTGTGTGTGTGAGTATGTGTGAGTGTGTGTGTGTGTGTGAGTGTGTGTGTCTGTGCGTGTTTGTGTGTGTGTGTGTGTTTGTGTGTGTGTCTGTGTGTGAGTGAGTCTGTGTGTGAGTGTGTGTGTGTGTGTTTGTGAGTGTGTGTGTGAGTGTGTATGTGATTGTGTGTGTGAGATTGTGTGTGTGTGTGAGTGTGTGTGAGTGAGCGTGTGTGTGTGTGAGTGTGTGTCTGAGTGTGAGTGTGTGTCAGTGTGTGTGTGTTTGTCTATGTCTGTGTGTCTGTGTGTGTGTGTGAGATTGTGAGTGTGTGTGTGAGTGTGTCTGTGAGTGTGTGTGTGTGAGTGTGTCTGTGTGTGTGTGTCTGTGTGTGTGAGTGTGAGACTGTGTGTGTGAGTGTGTGTGTGTGAGGGTGTGAGTGTGTGTGAGTGAGTGTCTGTGTGTGTCAGTGTGTGTATGAGTGTATGTGATTGTGTGTGTGTGTGTGTGAGTGTGTGTGTTTGTGTATGTGTGTGATTGTGTCTGTGTGTGAGTGTGAATGAGTGTTTGTGTGAGTGTGGATGTGATTGTGTGTGTGTGAGTGTGTGTGAGTTTGTGTGTTTGAGTGCGTGTCTGTGTGTGTATGAGTGTATGTGTGTGATTGTGTGTGTGTGTGTGAGTGTGTGTGCGTGTGAGTGTGTCTGTGTGTGAGTGTGTATGTGTGAGTGTGTGTCTGTGATTGCGTGTGTGTGTGTGTGAGTGTGTGTGTGTCTGTGTGTGAGTGTGTCTGCGTGTGTGAGTGTGTGTGTGTGAGTGTTAGTGTGAGTGTGTGTGTGAGTGTGTGTGTCTGTGTGTGAGAGTGAATGTGTGAGTGTGCGACTGTGATTGCGTGTGTGTGTGTGAGTGTGTGTGTGAGTGTGAGTGTGAGTGTGTCTGTGTGTGAGTGTGTATGTGTGAGTGTGCGTCTGTGATTGCGTGTGTGTGAGTGTGTGTGTGAGTGTGAGTGTGAGTGTGAGTGTGTCTGTGTGTGAGTGTGTATGTGTGAATGTGCGTCTGTGATTGCGTGTGTGTGTGTGAATGTGTGTGTGAGTGTGTGTGAGTGTGAGTGTGAGTGTGTCTGTGTGTGAGTGTGTATGTGTGAGTGTGCGTCTGTGATTGCGTGTGTGTGTGTGTCTGTGTGTGTGTGAGTATGTGTGAGTGTGTGTGTGTGAGTGTGTGTGTCTGTGCGTGTTTGTGTGTGTGTGTTTGTGTGTGAGTGTGTGTGTGTGTGTGTTTGAGTGTGTGTGTGAGTGTGTATGTGATTGTCTGTGTGTGAGTGTGTGTGAGTGTGTGTGTGTGTGTGTGAGTGTGAGTGTGTGTGTGTGTGTGTCAGTGTGTGTGAGTGTGTGTCAGTGTGTGTGTGTTTGTCTATGTCTGTGTGTGTTTGTGTGTGTGTGTGTGAGAGTGTGAGTGTGTGTGTGTGAGTGTGAGACTGTGTGTGTGAGTGTGTGAGTTTGTGTGTGAATATGTGCGTGTGTGTGTGAGAGTGTGAGAGTGTGAGTGTGTGTGTGAGTGTGTATGTGAGTGTGAGTGAGTGTTTGTGTGAGTGTGGATGTGATTGTGTGTGTGTGTGTGAGTGTGTGAGTATGTGTGAGTTTGTGTGTTTGAGTGTGTGTCTGTGTGTGTATGAGGGTATGTGTGTGATTGTGTGTGTGTGTGTGTGTGAGTGTGTGTGAGTGCGTGTCTGAGTGTGAGCCTGTCTGTGTGTGAGTGTGACTGTGTGTGTGTGAGTATGTCTGTGTGTGTGTGTGTGAGTGTGTGAGTGTGTGTGTGTGTGTCTGTGTGTGTGAGTGTGTGTGTGTGTCTGTGTGTGAGTGTGTCTGCATGTGTGAGTGTGTGTGTTTGAGTGTGAGTGTGTGTGTGTGTGTGTGTTTGAGTGTGTGTGAGTGTGTATGTGATTGTCTGTGTGTGAGTGTGTGTGAGTGTGTGTGTGTGTGTGAGTGTGTGTGTGTGTGTGTGCGAGTGAGCGTGTGTGTCTGTGCGTGTTTGTGTGTGTGTGTTTGTGTGTGAGTGTGTGTGTGTGTGTGTGTTTGACTGTGTGTGTGAGTGTGTATGTGATTGTCTGTGTGTGAGTGTGTGTGAGTGTGTGTGTGTGTGTGAGTGTGTGTGTGTGAGTGTGTGCGAGTGAGCGTGTGTGTGTGTGAGTGCGTGTCTGAGTGTGAGTGTGTCTGTGTGTGAGTGTGAGTGTGTGTGTGAGTGTGTATGTGATTGTGTGTGTGCCTGTGTGTGTGTGTGTGTGTGTGAGTGTGTGTGTGTGTGTGTTTGTGAGTGTGTGTGTGAGTGTGTATGTGATTGTGTGTGTGTGTGTGAGTGTGTGTATGAGTGTATGTGATTGTGAGTGTGTGTGTGTGAGTGTGTGTGTTTGTGTGTGTGTGTGATTGTGTCTGTGTGTGAGTGTGAATGAGTGTTTGTGTGAGTGTGGATGTGATTGTGTGTGTGTGAGTGTGTGTGAGTTTGTGTGTTTGAGTGTGTGTCTGTGTGTGTATGAGTGTATGTGTGTGATTGTGTGTGTGTGTGTGTGAGTGTGTGTGAGTGTGAGTGTGTCTGTGTGTGAGTGTGTATGTGTGAGTGTGTGTCTGTGATTGCGTGTGTGTGTGTGTGAGTGTGTGTGTGTGTCTGTGTGTGAGTGTGTCTGCGTGTGTGAGTGTGTGTGTGTGAGTGTGAGTGTGAGTGTGTGTGTGAGTGCGTGTGTCTGTGTGTGAGAGTGAATGTGTGAGTGTGCGACTGTGATTGCGTGTGTGTGTTTGAGTGTGTGTGTGAGTGTGTGTGAGTGTGTCTGTGTGTGAGTGTGTATGTGTGAGTGTGCGTCTGTGATTGCGTGTGTGTGAGTGTGTGTGTGAGTGTGAGTGTGAGTGTGTCTGTGTGTGAGTGTGTATGTGTGAATGTGCGTCTGTGATTGCGTGTGTGTGTGTGAATGTGTGTGTGAGTGTGTGTGAGTGTGAGTGTGTCTGTGTGTGAGTGTGTATGTGTGAGTGTGCGTCTGTGATTGCGTGTGTGTGTGTGTAGCTGTGTGTGTGTGAGTATGTGTGAGTGTGTGTGTGTGAGTGTGTATGTCTGTGCGTGTTTGTGTGTGTGTGTTTGTGTGTGAGTGTGTGTGTGTGTGTTTGAGTGTGTGTGTGAGTGTGTATGTGATTGTCTGTGTGTGAGTGTGTGTGAGTTTGTGTGTGTGTGTGTGAGTGTGTGTGTGTGTGTGAGTGTGTGCGAGTGAGCGTGTGTGTGTGTGTGAGTGCGTGTCTGAATGTGAGTGTGTCTGTGTGTGAGTGTGAGTGTGTGTGTGTGTTTGTGAGTGTGTGTGTGAGTGTGTATGTGATTGTGTGTGTGTGTGTGAGTGTGTGTGAGTGTGTGTGTGTGTGTGAGTGTGTGTGTGTGTGAGTGTGTGTGAGTGAGCGTGTGTGTGTGTGAGTGCGTGTCTGAGTGTGAGTGTGTCTGGGTGTGAGTGTGAGTGTGTGTGTGTGTGTCAGTGTGTGTGAGTGTGTGTCAGTGTGTGTGTGTTTGTCTATGTCTGTGTGTGTTTGTGTGTGTGTGTGTGAGAGTGTGAGTGTGTGTGTGTGAGTGTGAGACTGTGTGTGTGAGTGTGTGAGTTTGTGTGTGAATATGTGCGTGTGTGTGTGAGAGTGTGAGAGTGTGAGTGTGTGTGTGAGTGTGTATGTGAGTGTGAGTGAGTGTTTGTGTGAGTGTGGATGTGATTGTGTGTGTGTGTGAGTGTGTGAGTATGTGTGAGTTTGTGTGTTTGAGTGTGTGTCTGTGTGTGTGTGAGGGTATGTGTGTGATTGTGTGTGTGTGTGTGTGTGAGTGTGTGTGAGTGCGTGTCTGAGTGTGAGCCTGTCTGTGTGTGAGTGTGACTGTGTGTGTGTGAGTATGTCTGTGTGTGTGTGAGAGTGTGTGTGTGTGTGTGACTGTGTGTGATCGTGTGTGTATTTGTCTATGTCTCTGTGTGCGTGTCTGTGTGTGTGAGTGTGTGTGTGTCTGTGTGTGAGTGTGTCTGCGTGTGTGAGTGTGTGTGTTTGAGTGTGAGTGTGTGTGTGAGTGTGTGTGTGTGTGTGAGTGTGAATGTGTGAGTGTGCGACTGTGATTGCATGTGTGTGTGTGAGTGTGTGTGTGTGAGTGTGTCTGTGTGTGAGTGTGTATGTGTGAGTGTGCGTCTGTGATTGCGTGTGTGTGTGTGAGTGTGTGTGTGAGTGTGTGAGTGTGAGTGTGTCTGTGTGTGAGTGTGTATGTGTGAGTGTGCGTCTGTGATTGAGTGTGTGTGTATCTGTGTGTGTGTGAGTATGTGTGAGTGTGTGTGTGTGTGTGAATGTGTGTGTCTGTGCGTGTTTGTGTGTGTGTGTGTGTTTGTGTGTGTGTCTGTGTGTGAGTGAGTCTG
>NC_091984.1:33303272-33305772 GCF_044704955.1 Pristiophorus japonicus | reverse complement strand
TGTGAGACTGTGTGTGTGAGTGTGTGAGTTTGTGTGTGAATATGTGCGTGTGTGTGTGAGAGTGTGAGAGTGTGAGTGTGTGTGTGAGTGTGTATGTGAGTGTGAGTGAGTGTTTGTGTGAGTGTGGATGTGATTGTGTGTGTGTGTGTGAGTGTGTGAGTATGTGTGAGTTTGTGTGTTTGAGTGTGTGTCTGTGTGTGTATGAGGGTATGTGTGTGATTGTGTGTGTGTGTGTGTGTGTGAGTGTGTGTGAGTGCGTGTCTGAGTGTGAGCCTGTCTGTGTGTGAGTGTGACTGTGTGTGTGTGAGTATGTCTGTGTGTGTGTGTGTGAGTGTGTGAGTGTGTGTGTGTGTGTCTGTGTGTGTGAGTGTGTGTGTGTGTCTGTGTGTGAGTGTGTCTGCATGTGTGAGTGTGTGTGTTTGAGTGTGAGTGTGTGTGTGTGTGTGTTTGAGTGTGTGTGAGTGTGTATGTGATTGTCTGTGTGTGAGTGTGTGTGAGTGTGTGTGTGTGTGTGAGTGTGTGTGTGTGTGAGTGTGTGCGAGTGAGCGTGTGTGTCTGTGCGTGTTTGTGTGTGTGTGTTTGTGTGTGAGTGTGTGTGTGTGTGTGTGTTTGACTGTGTGTGTGAGTGTGTATGTGATTGTCTGTGTGTGAGTGTGTGTGAGTGTGTGTGTGTGTGTGAGTGTGTGTGTGTGAGTGTGTGCGAGTGAGCGTGTGTGTGTGTGAGTGCGTGTCTGAGTGTGAGTGTGTCTGTGTGTGAGTGTGAGTGTGTGTGTGAGTGTGTATGTGATTGTGTGTGTGCCTGTGTGTGTGTGTGTGTGTGTGAGTGTGTGTGTGTGTGTGTTTGTGAGTGTGTGTGTGAGTGTGTATGTGATTGTGTGTGTGTGTGTGAGTGTGTGTATGAGTGTATGTGATTGTGAGTGTGTGTGTGTGAGTGTGTGTGTTTGTGTGTGTGTGTGATTGTGTCTGTGTGTGAGTGTGAATGAGTGTTTGTGTGAGTGTGGATGTGATTGTGTGTGTGTGAGTGTGTGTGAGTTTGTGTGTTTGAGTGTGTGTCTGTGTGTGTATGAGTGTATGTGTGTGATTGTGTGTGTGTGTGTGTGAGTGTGTGTGAGTGTGAGTGTGTCTGTGTGTGAGTGTGTATGTGTGAGTGTGTGTCTGTGATTGCGTGTGTGTGTGTGTGAGTGTGTGTGTGTGTCTGTGTGTGAGTGTGTCTGCGTGTGTGAGTGTGTGTGTGTGAGTGTGAGTGTGAGTGTGTGTGTGAGTGCGTGTGTCTGTGTGTGAGAGTGAATGTGTGAGTGTGCGACTGTGATTGCGTGTGTGTGTTTGAGTGTGTGTGTGAGTGTGTGTGAGTGTGTCTGTGTGTGAGTGTGTATGTGTGAGTGTGCGTCTGTGATTGCATGTGTGTGAGTGTGTGTGTGAGTGTGAGTGTGAGTGTGTCTGTGTGTGAGTGTGTATGTGTGAATGTGCGTCTGTGATTGCGTGTGTGTGTGTGAATGTGTGTGTGAGTGTGTGTGAGTGTGAGTGTGTCTGTGTGTGAGTGTGTATGTGTGAGTGTGCGTCTGTGATTGCGTGTGTGTGTGTGTAGCTGTGTGTGTGTGAGTATGTGTGAGTGTGTGTGTGTGAGTGTGTATGTCTGTGCGTGTTTGTGTGTGTGTGTTTGTGTGTGAGTGTGTGTGTGTGTGTTTGAGTGTGTGTGTGAGTGTGTATGTGATTGTCTGTGTGTGAGTGTGTGTGAGTTTGTGTGTGTGTGTGTGAGTGTGTGTGTGTGTGAGTGTGTGCGAGTGAGCGTGTGTGTGTGTGTGAGTGCGTGTCTGAATGTGAGTGTGTCTGTGTGTGAGTGTGAGTGTGTGTGTGTGTTTGTGAGTGTGTGTGTGAGTGTGTATGTGATTGTGTGTGTGTGTGTGAGTGTGTGTGAGTGTGTGTGTGTGTGTGAGTGTGTGTGTGTGTGTGTGAGTGCGTGTCTGAGTGTGAGTGTGTCTGGGTGTGAGTGTGAGTGTGTGTGTGTGTGTCAGTGTGTGTGAGTGTGTGTCAGTGTGTGTGTGTTTGTCTATGTCTGTGTGTGTTTGTGTGTGTGTGTGTGAGAGTGTGAGTGTGTGTGTGTGAGTGTGAGACTGTGTGTGTGAGTGTGTGAGTTTGTGTGTGAATATGTGCGTGTGTGTGTGAGAGTGTGAGAGTGTGAGTGTGTGTGTGAGTGTGTATGTGAGTGTGAGTGAGTGTTTGTGTGAGTGTGGATGTGATTGTGTGTGTGTGTGAGTGTGTGAGTATGTGTGAGTTTGTGTGTTTGAGTGTGTGTCTGTGTGTGTGTGAGGGTATGTGTGTGATTGTGTGTGTGTGTGTGTGTGAGTGTGTGTGAGTGCGTGTCTGAGTGTGAGCCTGTCTGTGTGTGAGTGTGACTGTGTGTGTGTGAGTATGTCTGTGTGTGTGTGAGAGTGTGTGTGTGTGTGTGACTGTGTGTGATCGTGTGTGTATTTGTCTCTGTCTCTGTGTGCGTGTCTGTGTG
>NC_091984.1:33028272-33230772 GCF_044704955.1 Pristiophorus japonicus | reverse complement strand
TGTGAGTGTGTCTGTGTGTGAGTGTATGTCTGTGTAAGTGTGTGTGTGTATGTCTGTATGTGTGTGTCTGTGTGTGTGTGTCTGTGTGTGTGAGTGTGTCTTTATGTGTGTGTGTGTGTTTGTGTGTGTGTGTGAGTGTGTGTGTCTGTGTGAGTGTGTCTGTGTGTGAGTGTGTCTGTGTGTGTGAGTGTGTGTGTCTGTGTGTGAGTTTGTGTGTGTTTGTCTATGTCTGTGTGTGTGTGTGTGTGTCTGTGTGTGTATGTGTGTGTGTGAGTGTATGTGTGTGCGAGTGTGTGTGAGTGTGTGTGTGTGTGTGTGTGTCTGTGTGTGTGTGTGAGTGTGTCAGTATGTGTGTGTGTGTGTGACTATGTGTGTGAGTGTGTGTGTGAGTGTGTGTCTGTGTGTGTGTGTGAGTGTGTCTGTGTGTGTCTATGTGTGTGTGTCTATGTGTGTGAATGTGTCTGTGTGAGTGTGTGTGTCTGTGTGAGTGTGTGTGTGAGTGTGTCTGTGTGTGTGTGTCTGTGTGTATCTATGTGTGTGTGTCTATGTGTGTGAATGTGTCTGTGTGAGTGTGTGTGTCTGTGTGAGTGTGTGTGTGTGAGTGTGTCTGTGTGTGTGTGTGTCTGTGTGTGTGTGTGTTACTGTGTGTGTCTATGTGTGTGTGTCTATGTGTGTGAATGTGTCTGTGTGAGTCTGTGTGTGTGTGTGAGTGTATGTGTGTGAGTGTGTGTCTTGCATGAACAAAGGGGCAAAGACTGCTATGTTTCTTTCTGCAGAGGAAAAGAACATCCAAGATGTCAAGCCTGAGTGGGGGAGTTGAGCATCCAAGAGGAGCGTGCCTTGCAATTGGTGGGTGCCCACCCCCAAGCCACCACAAAGGGTGCTGAAGATCCCGTGCTCGAGCATGGTAAGCTTATACTAATCGCCGGTCTGCATTATGCTCATGTCTTCATTATGCTTGGTGTTTCATGAAGGAAGACATGAATAACCTTCTGAAAATACTCGGGGACCGAGGGTCTAGCGAGAAGGGAGAATTGAGGGAAATCCTTATTAGTCAGGGAATGATGTTAGATAAATTGAAGGGACTGAAGGCTGATAAATCCGCAGGGCCTGATAGTCTGCATCACAAATTACTTAAGGAAGTGGCCCTCGAAATAGTGGATGCATTGGTGGTCATTTTACAACATTCCATGGACTCTGGTTCAGTTCCTCTGGATTGGAGGGTAGCTAATGTAACCCCATTTTTTAAAAAAGGAGGGAGAGAGAAAACACGGAATTATAGACCGGTTAGCCTGACATCGGTAGTGGGGAAAATGCTGGTATCAATTAATAAAGATGTAATAGCAGTGCATTTGGAAAGCAGTGACAGGATCGGTCCAAGTCAGCATGGATTTATGAAAGGGAAATCGCCTTGACAAATCTTCTAGAGTTTTTTGAGGATGTGTCTAGTAGAGTGGACAAGGGGGAGCCAGTGGATGTGGTGTATTTGGACTTTCAAAAGGCTTTTGACACAGTCCCATACAGGAAATTAGTGAGCAAAATTAAGGCACATGGTACTGGGGGTAATGCATTGACGTGGATAGAGAACTGGTTGGCAGACAGGAAGCAAAGAGTGGGAATAAATGGGTCCTTTTCAGAATGGCAGGCAGTGAATAGTGGAGTACCGCAGCGTTCAGTGCTGGGACCCCAGCTATTTACAATATACATTAATGATTTAGATGAAGGAATTAAATGTAATATCTCCAAGTTTGCAGATGACACTAAGCCGGGTGGCAGTGCGAGCTGCGAGGAGGATGCTAGGGGGCTGCAGGGGGACTTGGACAGATTAGGTGAATGGGCAAATGCATGGCTGATCAGTTTAATGTGGATAAATGTGAGGTTATCCACTTTGGTGGCAAAAGCAGGAAGGCAGATTATTATCTGAATGGTGACAGATTAGTAAAATGGGAGGTGCAGCGAGACCTGGGTGTCATGGTACATCAGTCATTGAAGGTAGGCATGCAGGTACAGCAGGCAGTTAAGAAAGCAAATGGCATGTTGGCCTTCATAGCGAGGGGATTTGAGTACAGGGGCAGGGAGGTGTTACTACAGTTGTACAGGGCCTTGGTGAGGCCACACCTTGAATATTGTGTACAGTTTTGGTCTCCTAACTTGAGGAAGAACATTCTTGCTATTAAGCGAGTGCAGCGAAGGTTCACCAGACTGATTCCCGGGATGGCAGGACTGACATATGAAGAAAGACTGGATCGACTAGGCTTATATTCACTGGGATTTAGAAGAATGAGAGGGGATCTCATAGAAACATATAAAATTCTGATGGGATTGGACAGGTTAGAGGCAGGAAGAATGTTCCCAATGTTGGGGAAGTCCAGAACCAGGGGATACAGTCTAAGGAAAAGGGGTAAGCCATTTAGGACTGAGATGAGGAGAAACTTCTTCACCCAGTGAATTGTGAACCTGTGGAATTCTCTACCACAGAAAGTTGTTGAGGCCAATTCGTTAGATATATTCAAAAGGGAGTTAGATGTGGCCCTAAGGGATCAAGGGGTATGGAAAGAAAGCAGGAATGGGGTACTGAATTTGCATTATCAGCCATGATCATATTGAATGGTGGTGCAGCCCTGAAGGGCCGAATAGCCTATGCCTGCGCCTATTTTCTATGTTTCTATGTTTCTATGTCATGCAAGATCATGCAATGTTAAGTCAAATGCCTTTTGACGCACAGTGTGTCAGCCATTAATGGTGTGCTCATGTAGCGATGGAAGTCCTTGAAGTAAGAATGTGAAATGTTACGGCTCACGTGTCAGCTTGAGCAACCCCACTCCCCACCTATACACTGAAATGTTGTCCTCTACTTGCAGATGTTGATTTAGACAGCAACGAGCAATGCACCCCATCCACTTCTGGCACACAAAGGCCATGTGACACGAACGTCTTCCACCCCGACATTGTCACCAACCCAACAGACGAGCTCCTTCATCCACCCCACCCCTGCCCCCCCACCCCCCCAAGATCACCCATATCCACCGAACTCACCCAGAGTCATGAAGGAGGGAGAAGTGACAGTCTTCGAACCACTTGAGGTCGAGGAGGTGGAAGAGGAGGACTCCCGCCTCCTGACATGTGTGCCCCTTGTCTGGCCAACATCGTTGTCGGGCTCCGTCTGCTTAGGATTGAAGTCAGACGAAGCAGGAACAAATGGTGGAAGGCGCCGAGACCATGCCGGAAAATCCACCAAGCCGCAAGCTCCCAGGATGATGCAACAATCCAATGAGGATGGAGGACGGCTTGCAACAATTCAGGAAATGGTCCCGCTGTCGAGGACGAGCGTGGAACTAGGTTGAGATGTGCTGCAGACCATGGCTGGGATAGCTGCCAGTAACGCCGCCTTTGCTGGGCAGCATACTGCCAGTATGGAGTGGCTCACTAGTGCGGTGAAGCACAAAACCGACTCTGTGGAGGCGATGAGGCAATCGATGCTTTTGGGCCATGTCATGCAACCCCTCCGAGCCCACACCATTGAGACCAACAGATCCCGAGGAGCTGGAGATGCCAGCGACTTCCATCTCACCCCCTACTTTCTCTCCAAGACGAGCACCCCAGCAACGCTGCGGCTAACTTCCTGCACAGTGTGATGGAGCAGAGGTGGTGAGGGGCAGGGATGTGGCTCGCCGTGGTGAATGCGGAGCCATGAAGAGGACGATGGGCCTCACATCGAGGGAGGGGAAGAGAGGTGATGGTAGTGAGTAGAGGGTTGAGTGTTGGTGGTGGATATTTTCTTCACTCCTCATTAAGTTGTGGCTGTTGTATCACATGGGTCACTGTCAATGTCACTTGTCTGGTCATGGAACAACTGTACATATGTTGGATTCAATTGTTTGCATGTTGTATCACTTTGGCATGCTACACTATTCAATAAAGTCACATTGTTCACCCACTCATGGTCAATGTCTCATTTTTACATTATCTGGGGTGCATTCTGAGAAAAAGACAAATCTCCTTCAGGTGTACGGCTGTATGAGGAATCTCTTGCCGTCCACATGATGCGACTGTTTAATGGGTCCTCTCATTAGGTGATTGTGCTACGACAAGTAAGGGTGACCAATGCAGGAAGGCTGCCATTCACTGAGAGTTATACTAGTTGCAGGGCACACATTAAGGATTGCACTTCAGTCCACTTTTTCTTCGGTCCACCATCGTGGAGTCCCACCCCTGATATCACATGTTCCTCAGTGACCTTGTAGTCTATTATATATATTTTTCCGTATTCCATACTTGAGATCATGCTGCTTTCACCATTACATGCTGCGACCTGCCAGAGCATAACATGTTCTCATTTTTGCCTATTTATACTGAAAAATGCTCAGCCCATCTGTGCACTCACATTCTGTCAATGACTCTGTTTTGCCTGCAATGGTCTAAAAGCTCTTGAAGGGCATCTCCATGGAGCCTTTACCATGTTTCGGAACTCATTGCCGCTACCTATACCACACCTTCCCTTCAATGGTGTACTTTTCATTTACATGTCTGAACTCATTCTGTGCAGGTTAAGTTCAATCAGAGAACTCATTCTGAGCCTCTGATAATGGTGTAGCCTATAGAGGCTACCCGGGATGTGCAGCGCTGGAGCACTCTGAGTGATTCTCCCTGCCGCCCGATTCACAGCCAGCTCACACCAGCTTTTAGCCAGCGGTCCTCTGGCGGGCAGGAGCAGGATCTTAGAGGATCGTGCACAAGGAAAATCCCTGTTTTTGAGTCTCTGGCATGGGCGGGCAGCAGGAAGTTGCGCCGGTGGTACTTCATGAAGGAACGTCCTGCTGGGCGGGACCTGGGCGGCAGATCGGCAGAAGTCTGACCAAGTTCAGGCCCTTTGTCCCCTAGTTTTAGTTTCCCCTATAAGAACATAAGAACATAAGAATTAGGAACAGGAGTAGGCCATCTAGCCCCTCGAGCCTGCTCCGCCATTCAACAAGATCATGGTTGATCTGGCCGTGGACTCAGCTCCACTTACCCGCCGGCTCCCCATAATCCTTAATTCCCTTATTGGTTAAAAATCTATCTATCTGTGATTTGAATACATTCAATGAGCTAGCCTCAACTGCTTCCTTGGGCAGAGAATTCCACAGATTCACAACCCTCTGGGAGAAGAAATTCCTTCTCAACTCGGTTTTAAATTGGCTCCCCCGTATTTTGAGGCTGTGCCCCCTAGTTCTAGTCTCCCCGACCAGTGGAAACAACCTCTCTGCCTCTAGCTTGTCTATCCCTTTCATTATTTTAAATGTTTCTATAAGATCACCCCTCATCCTTCTGAACTCCAACGAGTAAAGACGCAGTCTACTTAATCTATCATCATAAGGTAACCCCCGCATCTCCGGAATCAGCTTAGTGAATCGTCTCTGTACCCCCTCCAAAGCCAGTATATCCTTCCTTAAGTAAGGTGACCAAAACTGCACGCAGTACTCCAGGTGCGGCCTCACCAATACCCTATACAGTTGCAGCAGGACCTCTCTGCTTTTGTACTCCATCCCTCTTGCAATGAAGGTCAACATTCCATTTGCCTTCCTGATTACCTGCTGCACCTGCAAACTAACTTTTTGGGATTCATGCACAAGGACCCCCAGGTCCCTCTGCACCGCAGCATGTTGTAATTTCTCCCCATTCAAATAATATTCCCTTTTACTGTTTTTTTCCAAGGTGGATGACCTCACATTTTCTGACATTGTATTCAATCTGCCAAACCTTAGCCCATTCGCTTAACCTATCTAAATCTCTTTGCAGTCTCTCTGTGTCCTCTACACAACTCGCTTTCCCACTAATCTTTGTGTCATCTGCAAATTTTGTTACACTACACTCCGTCCCCTCTTCCAGGTCATCTATGTATATTTAAACAGTTGTGGTCCCTGTGATCCCTGTGGCACACCAGTAACCACTGATTTCCAACCCGAAAAGGACCCATTTATCCGGACTCTCTGCTTTCTGTTCGCCAGCCAATTCTCGATCCATGCTAATACATTTCCTCTGATACTGCATACCTTTATCTTCTGCAGTAACCTTTTGTGTGGCACCTTATCGAATGCCTTTTGGAAATCTAAATACACCACATCCATTAGTACACCTCTAACCACCATGCTCATTATATCCTCAAAGAATTCCAGTAAATTAGTTAAACATGATTTCCCTTTCATGAATCCATGTTGCGTCTGCTTGATTGCACTATTCCTATCTAGATGTCCCGCTATTTCTTCCTTAATGATAGCTTCAAGCAGTTTCCCCACTACAGATGTTAAACTAACCAGCCTATAGTATACCTGCCTTTAGTCTGCCCCCTTTTTTAAACAGAGGCGTTACATTCGCTGCTTTCCAATACGCTGGTACCTCCCCAGAGTCCAGAGAATTTTGGTAGATTATAACGAAAGCATCTGCTATAACTTCCACCATCTCTTTTAATACCCTGGGATGCATTTCATCAGGACCAGGGGACTTCTCTACCTTGAGTCCCATTAGCCTGTCCAGCACTACCCCCCTAGTGATAGTGATTATCTCAAGGTCCTCCCTTCCCACATTCCCGTGACCAGCAATTTTTGGCATGGTTTTTGTGTCTTCCACTGTGAAGACCGAAGCAAAATAATTGTTTAAGGTCTCAGCCATTTCCACATTTCCCATTATTAAATCCCCCTTCTCATCTTCTAAGGGACCAACATTTACTTTAGTCACCCTTTTCTGTTTTATATATTGGTAAAAGCTTTTACTATCTGTTTTTATGTTTTGCACAAGTTTACTTTCGTAATCTATCTTTCCTTTCTTTTTTGCTTTCTTAGTCATTCTTTGCTGTCGTTTAAAATTTTCCCAATCTTCTCGTTTCCCACTAACCTTGGCCACCTTATACGCATTGGTTTTTAATTTGATACTCTCCTTTATTTCCTTGGTTATCCACAGCTGGTTATCCCTTCTCTCACCGCCCTTCTTTTTCACTGGAATATATTTTTGTTGAGCACTATGAAAGAATTCCTTAAAAGTCCTCCACTGTTCCTCAATTGTGCCACCGTTTAGTCTGTGTTTCCAGTCTACCTTAGCCAACTCTGCCCTCATCCCACTGTAGTCCCCTTTGTTTAAGCATAGTACGCTCGTTTGAGACACTACTTCCTCACCCTCAATCTGTATTACAAATTCAACCATACTGTGATCACTCATTCCGAGAGGATCTTTTACTAGGAGATCGTTTATTATTCCTGTCTCATTACACAGGACCAGATCTAAGATAGCTTGCTCGCTTGTAGGTTCTGTAACATACTGTTCTAAGAAACAATCCCGTATGCATTCTATGAATTCCTACCTCAAGGCTACCCCGTGCGATTTGATTTGACCAATCGATATGTAGGTTAAAATCCCCCATGATTACTGCCGTTCCTTTTTCACATGCCTCCATTATTCCCTTGATTATTGTCTGCCCCACCGTGAAGTTATTATTTGGGGGCCTATAAACTACGCACACCAGTGACTTTTTCCCCTTACTATCTCTAATCGCCACCCACAATGATTCAACATTTTGTTCATTAGAGCCAATATCATCTCTCACAACTGCCCTGATATCATCCTTTATTAACAGAGCTACCCCACCTCCTTTCTCTTCTTGTCTATCTTTCTGGATTGTCAGATACCCCTGTATGTTTAATTCCCAGTCTTGGCTACCCTGCAACCACGTTTCTGTAATGGCCACCAAGTCATACCCATTTGTAATGATTTGTGCCGTCAACTCATTTACTTTATTTCGAATGCTGCGTGCGTTTAGGTAGAGTGTTTTAATACTAGTTTTTAAACCATGATTTTTAGTTTTGACCTCTCCTGCAGCCCCTTTATATTCATACATATTGTCCCTTCCTATTACCTTGTGGTTTACACTTACCCCAGTGCTACTCTGCTCTGTTGCCTCCTGCCTTTTGCATTCTTTCTTGGGGTCCTGGTCATCTGAGATCTCACCCACTCTAACTAGCTCAGAACCCTCTCCTGGGTTCCGAATACTCCTGAGGCACAGAGCTTTCATGCTTGCCTTTTTATTACACTTTGACAGTTAAGAATTTTGCTGTACAGTGGCCCTTTTTGTTTTTTGCCTTGAGTTTCTCTGCCCTCCACTTTTACTCATCTCCTTTCTGTCTGGAAATATGATTGGAAATATCCTCTCTGCATCCATCTTGTCAAATCCCCTCATTATTCTGAACTCCAATGAGTATGGGCCCAACCTACTCAACATATCTGCATAAGTCAACCCCCTCATCATGGAATCAACCTCGTGAATCTTCTCTGAACAGCCTCCAATGCAAGTATATTCTCCTTAAATACGGAGACCAAAACTGAAAGCAGTACTCCCAGTGTGGCCTCACCAATCCCCTGTACAGATGTAGCAGGACTTCGCTGCTTTTATCCCCCTTGCAATAAAGGCCAACATTCCATTTTCCATCCCTGATTACTTGCTGTAGCTGCATACTAACATTTTGTGGTTCATGCATAAGGACCCCCAGGTCCCTCTGTACTACAGCACTTTGCAATTTTTCTCCATTTAATTTATAATTTGCTTTTCTATTTTTTCTGTCAAAGTGGATAACCTTCCCACATTATACTCCAATGGCCAAATTTTTGCCCACTCACTTAGCCTGTCTATATCCCTTTGCAGATTTTTTGTGACCTTCTCACAATTTGCTTTCCCACCCATCTTTGTATCATCAGCAAACTTGGGTACATTACACTGTCCCTTCATCCAAGTCATTAATATAGATTGTAAATAGTTGAGGTCCCAGCACTGATCCCTGCGGCACCCCAATTGTTACTGTTTGCCAACCGGAAAAGGACCCATTTATCCCTCTGTTTTCTCTTATTTAGCCAATCCTCCACCCATGCTTATATATTACCCCCAATTCCGTGAACTTTTATCTTGTGCAGTTAACTTTTATGTGGCATTGTATCGAATGCCTTCTGGAAGTCCAAATACATCACATCCACTGGTTCCCCTTATCCACCCTGCTCATTACATCTTCAAAGAACTCCAATAAATTTGTCAAACATGATTTTGCTTTCATAAAACCATGCTGACTCTGCTTGATTTAATTATGCTATTCCAAATGTCTTGTTACTGCTTCCTTAATAATGAACTCCAGCATTTTCCCAACGACAGATGTTAGGCTAACTGGTCTATAGTTTCCTGTTTTTTGTCTGCCTCCTTTTTTAAATAGGGACGTTACATTTGCAGTTTTCCAATCTGCTGGGACTGCCCCAGAATCCAGGGAATTTTAGTTGATTACAACCAATGCATCCACTATCTCTGCAGCCACTTGTTTTAAGACCCTAGGATGTAAGCCATCAGGTCCACGGGCTTGTCCGCCTTTAGTCCCATTATTTTACCGAGTACTACTTCATTAGTGATAGTGATTGTATTAAGTTCCTCCCTCCCTATAGCCCCTTGATTATTCACTATCGGGATCTTTTTAGTGTCTTCTATCATGAAGACCGATACAAAATATTTTTCAACGTCTCTGCCATTTCTCTGTTCTCCATTATTAATTCCCCAGTCTCATCCTCTAGGGGACCAACATTTACTTTAGCCACTCTTTACCTTTTTATGTACCTATAGTAACACTTACTATCTGTTTTTATATTATGCTAGTTTACTTTCATAATCTATCTTCCCTCATTTCTTTAGTCGTTCTTTGCTGGCTTTTAAAAGTTTCCCAATCCTCTGGCCTGCCACTAGTCTTGGCCACATTGTATGCCCTTGTTTTTAATTTGATACCATCCCTTATTTCCTTAGTCAGCCACGGATGGTGATCCCTTTTCTTACAATATTTCCTTCTCATTGAGATATATTTTTGTTGGAGTTATGAAATATCTCCTTAAATGTCTGCCACTGCTCATCAACCGTCTTACACTTTAATCTATTTTTCCAGTCCACTTTAGCCAACTCTGCCTTCATATCTTTGTAGTCTCCTTTATTTTAGCTTAGGACACTGGTTTGAGATCCAACTTTCTCACCCTCCGACTGAATTTGAAATTCAACCATGTTATGGTCACTCATTCCTAGAGGATCCTTTACTAGGAGATCATTTATTAATCCTGTCTCATTTCACAGTACCCGATCTAAGATAGCCTGCTCCCTGGTTGGTTCCGCAATGTACTGTTCAAGGAAACTATCCGATATACTCTATGAACTCCTCATCAAGGCTACCCTGCCAATTTGCTTTGTCCAATCAATATGAAGGTTAAAATCACCCATGATTATTGTCATTCCTTTTTTACATGCCTCCATCATTTTTTTGATTTATACCAACTTTCACAAGATTTCTGCGCAATGGTGACCACCCTGAGGTCCTGAGGCCAGTGCAAAAAGAAGTGGCAGGACCTTGGTCAAGTGTAAGTAATATTTTTGTTTATTCACTGGAATTGTAATTGTAAATGTGACCATCTGTGTGTCACCAAGCAGAAAGATGACCTCTCTAAAAAGTTATATTTTGATCTTTGCAGAGGAAGTTGGCCCACAACAAAAGAGAGAGAACACTAACAGGAGGAGGCCCGGCAAATCTGCACCCATTGACACCCTTGGAAGAGAGGGTCGCTGCTTTGATGGGTCTTGCCTGAAGAAAAGCAACCACCACTGAACAAGCTGGGCCCACACTCGAGCAAGAGGGTAAGTCCTGCAAATTCCACAGTCTGGCTTTCCTAAACATTAATTAATGCGTGGACCAGCAACGCTTCGATTCATGGGGATGTCTCCGTCAGCTACAGTTCGGTTGATGCAATGTGCTATCATTCATCGTGGTCCTTCAAATCAGCCTGTGTGAGCCTACTCATGCCACCCACCCTTCCCCCTGTTCTGCTTCTAACCATTTTACTGTTCTGTTATATTTTGCAGAACTTAAGGCCAACCCTGATGCGGCTGAAGCCGATGCAGAAGAAGATTCAAACGCAGACGAGCCTGAAGAGGAGAACATCTTCTAATCCAACCTTCCAGACCAAGAGCATGGGTGAGGGGAATAGGGAGGATGAAGCCCCCACTCTTGTACTTACTCTGGAGGAGGTGCAGGTGCCACCCATTGAGGTGCCAGCCCCTTTCCTGAGTGGTGCGAGTGTTGGGACATTTTATGGTTTCTCACAGTCCGAGGCTGCGGATCCCAGAGGGATGCACAGAGCCACACCCAGGATGAGGAGGGGAAGGAGAGCTCGACAGTGCTCTCCTGAGATGCAGGATGTAACAGATGTGGTTCAGACAATGGCAATGAGTGGCGAGAGCATTGACCTTACGCAATTACTCCTGGACAACCACCCCATCGGTGGGGTGGGTGATGAGGTACTGGGACTGTCAGGAGAAGTAACAACACTCTCGCGAGAAATGGGAGCACTGTCTGGGCACATTAGGGAGGGAATGCCACAGCTAGCTGATACACTGTTGGTGAACATTAGGCAGGAAATGTTGGAGGTAGTTGAGATGCTGTCGGGGCACATGAGGGAGGGAATGTCGGAGTTAGCTGCTACAATAAGGGAACACGCCCAGACCTCACCGAATCAACTGCTACTCCCACTCCAATCCCCAGACCAACCTCTGAAGTGGCCCAAGCCGGGCCTTCCACCTGCCCACGCCCCCCCAACAAGAAGTGCGCATTACCCGAGATGCTCGAAAGATTAACCTTGGTATCAACCCGAGAAACGCTGCGTCACTGCCTGCAGGCAGGAGTGGAGTCAACAAGACCAAGCGCAGCAGGCGGTCTTACAATAAGGTGGAGGAGAGACGGGTGCTGTCTTTCTTTGCTGCTGCTGTTGTTGTTATTGCTATTATTATTATTGTTACTGTTCTCAAATTAAAAGTTTTTTTAAATGATGTAAATTTACAAGTTTAAAAGTTTGTAAGTGATCTTAAAGTTTGTAAATGATCTTAATTGAATAGTTTAAAGTTTGATTCAAGAATATTTTTATTAAAGTTAAGTACAAACAAGTGTTAAAATTTTGAATAAAATATATTTTAGATTTTAACAATCATTTACATTATTTGTTCCATTATTAACACAACTTTTTAAACTAAAGAAGAATCATTTACATTATTTGTTCCATTATTAACACAACACAACATTACAGAACAGGTCCAAACAGTAAACATGGTCCATGTGGAATAGTTGCCGCTGAGACTTCAGGCAGCAAAGCGTTCACGGATGAGCTGCTGGGCAAGGCTCGAGAAATCGTTAAAGGGGCATGGCGGCCCGCCCTCCTCTGCCCTTGTGCTCCAGGTTCAGGTAGTTGCATGGCTTCCTCATCCTCTTCCTTCTCATCATCTGCATCTTCCTCATCATCATCAGCCACTCTCACCTCAGCTGGGGCTTCTACTATCACCTGCTGCTGCCTCATGATGGTTAAGTTATGCAGCATGCAGCAGACAACAGTGAATTGATCAACAATCTCAGGGGAGTATTACAAGTAACCTCCAGAATGGACCAGGCATCGAAAATACTGCTTCAAGATGCCAATGGTGCGACAAGATGCGACATGTTGTATTCCCGCTCCGCTTCTGTCCGGGTTATGTGTCGGAGCGTCATGAGCCAAGTGGCGAAGCCGTACCCTTTGTCTCCCAGCAGCCAGCTCTGCCCTTCTGGCTGCTGCTGAAACATGGCAAATATAGCACTCTCGCATAGGATGAACGCATCATGGGTGCTCCCAGGGCATCTCGCATCAACTGCTGTGATGTGATGTATGTTGTCGCAGACAAGCTGCACATTCACGGAGTGGAAGCCTTTTCTGTTCCTGTACATCTCAGAATCCTCCAAACGGGGTCGCAAGGCGATGTGGATACAATCAATGCAGCCCTGTACCTTTGGGAAGCCAGCAATCCTGGAGAAGCCCACAGCCCTTTCACGCATTGACTGGCCGATCATGGGGAACTTTATGTCGCCATTCCTCCAGGCATATAGTGCAGCAGTCACCTGCCGAATGCAGATATGTGTTGCATGTTGGGAAATGGCACACACATCCCCAGTTGTAGCATGGAACGATCCAGATGCATAAAATGAATGTGCAGCTGCAACTGCCAAAACAGTCCTCCTGATGGTTCTAGGTTGCAGGTCTGATGTTATTAACTCACAGGTCTTGGTTACAACTGCTTTGTGGAAACTCAGCTTGCTCACACAGTCTGCATCACTCAGGTGCGGGTATGAACGCCTGTCTCGATATACCCGACATGGGTAAGGCCTCCTGCCCATCATCCTACATTCTCTGAGGTTCCTCAGGTGATGCTGCCTAATTAATCTTCTTCTCCATAGCACCATCATGCAGAAGGCTTGCACAAGGTATGGCATTGTCAATATTGCCCCCATAATTAAATTGTAGCTTTGCAACAACCTCAAAACACTAGGACAAAACACTCACACCTCTTCTTTCCTCTCACTCTCTAAGGTGGATGCCCTAGTATGGACCACACCCTGATCTGCACATGTGCAATAGGTTTGCTTAGAACGGGAGCTAGCATTCAATTAAGACATTTGGGCAACAAAGTGAAATGCAATTCTTGAATTTTTAATTTTTTTCAAAGTACCACACCACCACGGAACCTCTCCTCAGTAGGCTCGCGGGTCGGAGCGTCGGCCGGCAGAATTGCTCCCTCACCCGGACACAGGGGCTCAGCATCATCCCCCAGCCCCCGGGCTTGTTTTGGAGCTGAGCCCCGAGCCCGTGTTCGGGCGAGGGAGCGATCCTGTCGGTCGACTCTCTGACCCTCAAGCCCGGTGAGGAGATGTTCGGTGATGGGGTGGTACTTTGAAAAAAATCAAAAATTAAAGAATTGCATTAGACTTCCAGTTTCTCCCTTTTGAATTTGAAAAAAATTAAGATTTAACATTCATATTTTCTGCCTTCTTCACTCCATCCTAAACTTTGGCTAAAAACAATGGAGTTTTTCTGCACCGATTTTGTAATATGCGCTGATTTTTCTTACTGCTCAAAAGTTTTTTGGGAGTGGTCACAGACGCCCTCCTAGGAAAAATGTAAGTTGGCCAAACTTGCATAAATCTGAAAAACTGGCGCACACATCAGGTTACACCCCCTATGACGCAAAAAAATGGTAACCTAAAAAAATTGTACCTAAGTGAATTACGCTAGCGCATTAACTTTGGGGAAACTTGGAGATTTTAATTTACTCCAAAAAAAATGGTGCACTCCAAAAAAAATCACAGATAATTGGGTAAAGTTGAGCCATGAAAGAAATAATTTATATTTATGCAGTACCATTCACAAACTCAGGACATACAAAGCAGTTCACAGCCAATGAAGTTGTTTTGAAATGTAGTCACTATTGTAAATTAGGGATACCCATCAGCCAATTTGCACACAGCAAAATCCCACAACCCCGATAATCTGTTTTAGTGATGGTGGTTGAAGGAGTCATGTTGGCCAGGACATCAGGAAAGTTTTCCAACTCTTCTTCAAGTAGTGAAAGGACAGATTTGGGCCTTGACTTCTAGATTCTAGAACGGTCCCAGCAGATTGGAAGGTAGCAAATGTAACCCCGCTATTCAAGAAAGGAGAGAGAGAGAAAACAGGGAACTACAGGCCAGTTATCCTGACATCAGTTGTCAGGAAAATTCTGGAATCCATTGTTAAGCAAGTGGTACCAAGGCACTTAGATAATCATAACATGATTAGGTAGCATCAGCAAGGTTTTATGAAAGGGAATTTATGTTTGACAAATTTATTAGAGTTTTTTGAGGAAGTAACCAGCAAGGTAGATAAAGGGGAACCAGTATATTTGGATTTCCAAAAGGCATTCAATAAGATGCCACATAAAAGGTTATTCACAAGATAGGGGCTTATAGGATTGGAAATAATGTATTAGGATGGCTAGAGGATTAGTTAATGTACAGAAATAAGAGAGTGGGGATAAATGGATCATTTTCAGGTTGGCAGGCTGTAACTAGTAGGCTGCTGTAAGGATCAGTGTTGGGGCCTCAGCTATTTACAATCTTTATTAATGACCTAGATAAAGGGACCGAGTGTGATGTACCCAAGTTTGCTGACAATACAAAGCTAGGTGGGACAGTAAGCTGTGAGGAGGACATACGTCTACAAAGGGATATAGAAAGATTAAGTGAGAGGGCGCTAAGGTGGCAGATGGAGTATAATGAAGGGGAATTTGAGGAAGAATAAAAAAAAAGAATATTTTTTAAATGATGAGGAACTTTTAAATGTTGGTGTTCCAAGTAATTTGAGTGTCCTCGTGCGAGAAACACAGAAAGCTAGCATGCAGGTACAGCAAGCAATAAGGAAGGCAAATGGCATGTTGGCCTTTATTGCAAGGGGGTTGGAGTATAAGAGTAAGGAAGTCTTGCTACAATTGTACAAGGCCTTGGTGTGACCACACCTGGAGTACTGTGCACAGTTTTGGTCCCCTTTTCTAAGGAAGGATACACTTGCCTTGGAGGCGGTACAATGGAGGTTCACCAGATTGATTCCAGGGATGAGAGTACTGTCCCATGATGAGAGATTGTGTAGGATAGGATAGGATAGAATAGGATAGGATAAGATAGGATAGGATAGGAACTTGAGCACATAAATCTAGGCTGACTCCAGTGCGCTGCTGAGGGAGTGCTGCACCCTCAAAGGTGCCATCGTTCAGATGAAGCATTAAATCAAGGCCCCGGCTGCCCTCTCATAAACGATCTTATGGCACTATTTCGAAGAAGAGCAGCGGAGTTATCCCCGGTGCCCTGGCCAATACTTATCCCTCAATCAACATAACAAAAACAGATTATCTGGGCATTATCACATTGCTGTTTGCGGAGTCTACAGGTCTACAGGGCTGCAGTGATACCCGCCCTCCTGTATGGCTCATATACAGTGGACACCTCAAATCGCTGTCACAATGTCTCCGCAAAATCCTGAAAATCCCCTGGGAGGACAGACACACCAACATCAGTGTTCTCGATCAGGCCAACATCCCCAGCATCGAAGCACTGACCACACTCGACCAGCTCCATTGGGCGGGCCACATTGTTCGCATACTTGACACAAGACTCCCAAAACAAGCGCTCTACTCGGAACTCCTACACGGCAAGCGAGCCCCAGGTGGGCAGTGTAGGGTGCTTGTTTTTCACTCTACTCTGATTCTTAGACCTCAGAACTTATAGTGGGAAAGGACAACACATGGCACAAAATTTAGGCTTAACCCAGTGTCAGTTTTATTACGCAACAAAAAACGACTAAAACTGCAGGACAAGACTTCTGAGAGAAATTTGACATTAGACATACAATCATCAGAGATTCATGGTCATTGATTCTTTGACCTGTTGGTTCGTCTTCTGGCCGTTCTCTGCAGCTTCTGTACCTTTCCTTTCATGCCTGCTTGCTGTTTCTTCCTGTGTTGCCTGCTTGTGTGTCTCTATGTCCGTATATTTATATCCATAGCATGAATAAGTTTCTTGCTTCCGAGATCCGATTATCGAAGTGGTGATTTGTTTAACTGGCTGTGGTAATGAGTTTGAATGGCTACTAATTTGCACACAGAGTTGACAGCGCAAAAGATATTTCCTTATGCTAAATGGTCTGTTATCCAAAAAATTGCATTCCGTAGGGTCCTTTGAACTTCTTGCAGACTTAATGTCTCCAGTGGGCTGTTTTCCCCACCCTGGTCAATCAAGTTCAGGGCCTCACGTAACAACTCCATTGTTGTTATGCATGAAGTCAGTTTTAGTTCCTGACCATAGAATGCCCTTAATTGTCCAGCTTAATCCCAAAAGCTTGTATTAAATTCCAAAAGCTTGGATTAATCAATTTTTAGTTCATGGTCTCCTTCTGTACTTTTCTGAAGATTAGTAACCTTACAGCAGAGGAAACATTTCAAGGACAACTTCAAAGCCTTCTTGAGAAAATGCAACATCCCCACCGACACCTGGGAGTCCCTGGCCAGAGACTGCCCTAAGTGGAGGAAGAGCATCCGGGAGGGCACTGAACACCTTGAGTCTCATCGGCGAGAGCATGCAGAGAGCAAGCGCAGGCAGCAGAAGGAGCGAGCGGCAAACCAGACTCCCCACCCACCCTTTCCTTCAACCACTGTCTGTCCCACCCGTGACAGAGACTGTAATTCCCGTATTGGACTGAGCAGTCTCCTAAGAACTCACTTTTAGAGTGGAAGCAAGTCTTCCTCGATTTTGAGGGACTGCCTATGATGATGATGGTTTGCGGGAGTTTGCGGTGCGCAAGTTGGGTGCCGCGTTTCCCACATTATAACAGTGACTACGTTCCAAAAATACTTCATTGGCTGTATTTTGAGACGTCTGGTGGTCGTGAAAGGCTCTATATTAATTTACTTATTTACTTAGTTTCTTTCTTTCTTTCTTTCCTTCCGTCTTTCCCGTCTTTCCGTCTTTCCATCTTCCCTCCCTCCCTCCCTCTCTGGAGTTTTGAAGAATGAGAGGGGATCTCATTGAAACTTACAAGATTCTGAAGGGATTGACAGGGTAGATGCTGCGAGATTGCTTCTCTGGATGGAGTGTCTAGAACTAGGGGGCAACTGTCTCTAGATAAGGCATAGGCCATTTAAGACTGAGATGAGGAGGAATTTCTTCACTCAGAGGGTTGTGAATCTTTGGAATTCTATGCCACAGAGGGCTGAGGATGCTGAGTCTTTGAGTACGTTCAAGGCTGAGATAGATAGATTTTTGGAGTCCCAGGGAATCAAGGGATATGGGGATTGGGGGGGAAAGTGAAGTGAGATCGATCATCAACCGTGATCTTATTGAATGGCAGAGCAAGCGCGAGGGCCCTTATAGCGTACTCCTGCTCCTAATTCTTATGTTCTTATGTTCTTATAACTTAATGGACTAGAACCTCCACATTTTTTGCATGCTTAACGCCCACTTAACGCCCATTTTACCGCTGAAATGATGTATAACGCTCATATATTGCCCATTTTGGCACAAAATGGAAACTGACGGGCATTTTTAGGAAACTTATCGCCGAGCATTACTTTCCCCATGTGCTTACCACTGCCCATTTTTTGGTGGCAGAATCATCAGAATGGGTGAAATCAATGCCCATAATATCGCCATAATTTCCGCATGGAATTTACGCCGAGATTCAATAATACCACTTTTTTTTGTCATAAAGAGCATATTTGGCAAAACTAACGTCCAGGAAATTGCACACCGTCACTTTCACCATCTCGCACGCATATCGTCCACAATATCGCTCGCCCAAAAAACTGCCCAGAAAAAGTGGAACTGTTCTGAATGAACGCCAGCAGTGTGGCTGGCATTTTTAAAATTGCAGGTTGCTTCATTCAAAATGCTGCCTCAACTTTTGGGGAATTTGCATTGACTCTGGAGTTCTTCTCAGGTGAAGTGAACATCTCAACAGATATATTTTCAGACTCTGGGGCTTTATTCCAGGTATATTTTAGTGAGGAAATCATTGCTTCTGATCAATCGCTATTATACTTTCAATGCAATGGGGCCACCAAACAATAGTTGTGGTTAAGCAGCACTTCAGATGTCTTGACCACTCACGAGGGGAGCTACAATACAAACCTGAGCAAGTAGGTAAATTCGAGGTCATGTGCTCGATGCTGCACAACCTGGCTATCATGAGGGGCCAAGAATTGCCAGAAGGCACTGATGCTCCACATCAGGAAAGGAAGAGGACGATGAGGGGCTGGACGCTGACTTTGGGCTAGATAATCAGGCTGGCTATGCAACCATGCTCACGACCCCCTCCAGACCGCAGGAATGGGCCCGTGGTGGCTACATAGCTGCTGGACTCTTACATCAGGATATGAGATCTGAACGATTTGTCTGAAAGAGCGCTGATGTGAGTGACAACACTGACACACTGCTGTATGTGTGCAGCTCAGACATCAATGGTGCCCATCAGCTTGGTGCCAGTTAAAGTTTACGTTGATTTAAGTTAAGTTGTATTTAACCCTTTCATGTTAAGGAATCACCAGTGTATAATGGTGCAGCTATCTGAGACAACAAGGTTGTGTACAATAACAAAAACTTTATACCAACATTGGTCTGAAATCATAAGTATCACAGGCAATAACACCCAACCCCTGCTCACACCCCACTTTTTCCAACATTGACATCAATCAAATGTTCAACATGTCCAACAACACAGAATACAAAGGCAAAGCAGGAGCATGGTCCCCAGCTCCCATACATTACAACAAATTGCATACACACAGATGGAGATATAACACAGCTATCATCTGCGGACATGCACCTCACTTTCCTTCCCCCCCTCTCCTTCTTCTCCCCACCTCTACCACTTCCCCTCCTCGCTCCACGGCGCCTGGCCGAGGAACTCCTCAGGTGGTGCCTCATTGGGAGGGGATGAAGGCAGATGCAGTCGTTGCATGGGTACGGGAGCGGGGGAAGCCGAGGGCAAAACATTCTCTGATGCAGAAGCGGGATCTTGCTCTCATCTGTCGTTCGCAGTGGTGGTGCGGAACCTAGGGGTGGAGTGCCGCACTTGGGGTCCACTGGGAGGCCTGGGCCAGCAGTGTTCCTGGTTATCGCATCCAGGGCCTCCGCCATCCGCAGAATGTACTCGGTCATGGTGGCCAGCTGTCGGGATATGCCCCCCAATGCTTCGGTGAGCTGGTCACCAATGTCTACAGCCCTCCTGGACAACTGTACCATCTCTCCGCTGTCATGTGGTGCTTGTGGAACAGACCTGCTTCGTTCACGAGACCTCCGCGGGGTCGGCGCCGTCCTGGGGACAAATGGGGTGCCCTGTGGCGAGGTGCTTGGGGCCGGTACCTCCAGAGTGAAGGCAGGAATGACCGGAGGACCACTAGATTGCCTTGGGGTGGAATGGCTTCTGGAGCGTGGCAATGCAGATTCCCCGAGGTCCGCACTCATATTCAGGGAGAACAGACCCAATGGATTGACGGGCAAGAATCGGAGCTCCTCAGCGCCAGTTGTTGGATCTTCTGGAGAGTCGGGCCCCCACCTTCTAGCCTCTGTGGTCTTGCCTTGGGATGTGCTGCTGGCTGAGCTGCAAAACATAAATGAGGTTATTAGAGGAGAAGGGGGTGCTAGGGTCACAAGGTGAGTCCAGTGCTACACACGGCATATGCACGACAAAAGCACCACCGCTCTCAAAGTCATTGCAGACATCACATTTCATGACCATCAACACATTTGCATTGCAATGATTTTCATTAGGCCATCATTATTTCTATGACAATTTTAGAAATAATTTATCATATATGATTGTTCAGATATGAGTGGGTGTAGCATCTATTGACTTCACATCACGCAATGGTGTAAGCTTTACTCACGTGGCATCACTTCAGGGTCTGCAGATGCATCCATGGCTGTCCTACAGTGCTTCCAGATGAGTACGAGCACCCGCTCCTCCATCTCAGTGATGTCGCTGGGGATTGGTGGCCCCCCACCCGTTCGCCTCTGCACAGACCTTATCGTCGATAACTTCTTTTGTCAAAGGTGACAGGGCGACATGGCATGAGATCATTGCGTGATATTATTGCTAGGTACTGTCACAGGGACTGATACAACACATAACCGACAGATGTAATCATGATTATTATGAAAATGATCATTCTTTACCTAAAGACGTACACTGTGACCGCAGGCTTTGAGTAAAACATTCCTGGTAAAAGTGAGAGACCTCACATCTGCTGATAGTCACACATTACTGTTACAAATCAAATTATATAAATACATAAGTACATGTAAATCAATGTAATACTTACTCTTGCGGATCCCACAAGGTCGTTCCATTGTTTGTGGCATTGGTTGCCCTCACGTACCTCGTTGGTCGCTGATGAGACCACCTCTGCTATCTCGGCCCATATCTTCTGGTAGGCCTTTGGGGTGGGCTTCCCACGCCCTCCCTGTGTCAAATCACCCCAGCATGACTCAACCTCCTAAAGGAGGGACGCACTTGCCTCATCCGAGAACCTCCTGGCTCTTTTGAGCCCTCCAATGTGTTTCTCTCCCACCTTACTGCTCTCTCCAACGTCAGTCTCCACAACGTGCTGTGATGCCCCCTCCTTCTCTCTCCATTATAGGCCAAATTCGGGCAAATATATGGCTGGGAGCAGCTAATTTTTGTTTGCCTACTTGCTGTGAAGCTCTGAAGTCTCCCTCCTTTCTCCCAAAGCAGCCACATCACACCCAGACACGCCTTCAGTCCCTCTGAGCTCCTTCTCTCTCTGTCTCCTCTTCTGCGCATGTCATGATGACCCTTGACCTCCTGAATCACGGGAATCGAGCATTGCCATGCTGTTGCTAAGGACGGCCACACTTTACGTCAGAAGGTCAAAAAAATTTAACGCTAACACCCATTTCATATCGCTTGCGGTAATGCGGTAGGTGCTTTGAGAATGGACGAGAAGCCGGCGATCTGAAAGCCATTTTTTACCGCCCACACCGGAAATAATGCCCATTTTTTGCCGATAAGCACTAAAGTGAAGGTTCTCGCCCACTATCTCATCTGAAGAACAGCACCGCCAACAGTGCAGCGCTGATGATGAGCCCAGGTGTGTGCTCAAATCTTTGTACAGGGGCAAGACTCCATGATGTTCTGACTCAGACGCAAGAGGCCTACCACTGAGACAAGTCTGACACTTGTACTGTAAATGGGGCACCTGAGTTGACTGCTTGATACCGGAAGGTAAGTGTCACACAGCGGTTCCAGGTTCCTGTGCAAACACGGATTTGTTTAATCTATCTACATATCTGTTTTCACTCTCTAAGAGGGCTGGATTTTCGTTTTTGCCATTTTCGGGGCGAAAACGGCGGCAGGACAGGAAAGTTACTGCCGGGTAACGGTTGCGCTGTGTAGAGAAATTTTTGCCATCTGGGCCCCATACCAGGGGTTCAATGCAAATGAAGGCATTGTACAACTTTTGTGGCGCAAAAATGGGAACCTTGCCAACTAAAGTGTAGGGCCGGGAGCGCTCCGAGAGAGGCCTTGGGAGGGAAAAAAAAAATCACGAATACATTCCAACAACATTGCCCACGCCACCACAACACAAATCGCGACAAAAAAAAAATAAAAGAATAAAAATTGGAACTTGCCTTTTTTGCAGTTTATCTCCCTCTCTGCCACTGGCTCTGTTTTCTCTGGCGATCATCGCGGGACGCGCTTCGGGGCGTACGGGTCGGGTGCGATTCGAAACTACTGCCGGTGTCCCAATGAGAGGTGTTGCACACCCAGCGCAGCTCACCCCGGCAGTGCTTCTAAGCGCTGCCACAAAACCCGACCGGAGGATCGCGACCAGACGCAAAAGACCTCACCACCACATTTCTCGCCACGGAGGGTCAAAGCCTGGCGAAACCCGGAGCACAAAGGACCCAAAAATCCAGCCTGTTCTATTTGTAAAGAGTTTTAAAAATTCGAGTTTTGAGGCAAATACAAAGAAAAAGAAACAGAAATAGATTCATATCATTAAAACATCTCTATTAAATAATATTATGGTAAGATCTACTTTCAATAATTAAACTCTTCCAAGCATAAGCTTAGTATAGCTGCTAAACCCACCTTCATTACACCTCAGTAATCATAAGCTTCCCTTTGATTCATAAGAACAACCACATAATGATAAAATGCAATCCAATAAAAACACACAAAAGTTCATAGCATTGCAAATCAATGCTAAATATCAAAATCTATAATGCACTTCATATGCAGATAATAAAACTAGCAATTCTTTTTTTCTTAAACATATAATTCTACAGTGCCAGGTCTTCCAACTGGAGTGCAGGGACAGTGGTTGTGCAGACATACCTTTGTCTACTTAATTATTTGAAGAAAAGTTGATTGTATATACTACTGATACAATAATGTCCATTATTTTGTTTGAATTATTCATTGAAGTTAATCATTAGTCTGCAGCATAATAATTGCTGCTATTTGTTCAGATGGAGCCTTATACTTTCAGTAGGCTAAGGATCAATAGCAGATAATTGGTAGAATTGTAAAATATAGGAATATACAGGACTGGAAAAGACCATTGCAGTCCATTTTTCCAAACCTTTATGAAAGTGCATTGCACATCTTTTTATTTTGAACTGTTAAATCCTAGGGGAGTGGGGGGGTGGGGGGGAGGTAATTTTCATTTTGGGCATGGGTGAAAAACTGGTAGTTATGGATTGGCCATCCATTATACACTGCACCCGATTTTCCTTCTCAATGTAACATCCCAACCTCTGCACCAGCTGTGATATATGGGAACCTACACATTACAACCAATAGAATGATTTGCATAATAACAATTTACGAGTGAACGAAATACCATTTTCAATATTTTAGAAATCCTAGATTAACTCTTTGCAATGTGGTTAATCTTTGGAGTGAAGCACAATTTTAAGAAAAATATTAGGGGAAACGGGATAGCTGGAGTAGTATTTTGACAAAGATATATTTTTTCTTGATGATTTCTTCTATTTTGCATTACCCAATCGCTTTGAATCCTGAGAGGCTTATTCTCTCGGTTGCAAAATGCTAAAGTAATAGTGGGGAAAAACATCTTCATTCATTAAAAATCAAAATATTGATGCCAGTTGGTGGCATTAAGCAATAGTGGCAGTAATCTATTTATTAATAAATTTGTGTCTATTGTCCATTTTGTGCACCGTGCTATACTTCAGGCATCACATCTGTATATATGCAACTGATTGGCTCAAATTACAGAGTCATAAAACAGGAACAAATCACGAATGAAGAGATCAGGAACATATGAAGCCAAAGTGCAGAAAGTAGGTAGAACTATTATCAAAGAGGAACTAGTAATGAGTTAATCAATGAAATGGAGAATCATTCAATGAATAGATACAGCACATACACTCCCATAAGCATACACCTATACCTATACATATCCACATACACACATATAAAACTCCTGAATTTAATGATGTTTATTTAAGCAGAACCATTTAGTAACACTATTGTGGTAAAAATGCAAAATGTATTTATGGAGCATAAAGGTAAAGTGTTGCTATGAAACATAAGAACATAAGAAATAGGAGCAGGAATAGGCTATTTGTGCCCCTCGAGCCTGCTCCGCCATTTAATAAGATCATGGCTGATCTGATCATGGACTCAGCTCCACTTCCCTGCCCGCTCCCCATAATCCTTTATTCCCTTATCGCTCAAAAATTTGTCTATCTCCGCCTTAAATATATTCAATGACCCAGCCTCCACAGCTCTCTGGAGCAGAGAATTCCATAGATTTACAACCCTCTAAGAGAAGAAATTCCTCCTCATCTCAGTTTTAAATGGGCGGCCCCTTATTCTGAGACTATGGACCCGATATTGGTGGGCTTACCCTCCACTGCTGCCTGCTGCCGCCGAGTTTTGCCTCCGGTTTCCTGTCTCTCCCAGTTTTCACTTGGGCTGGAGCGAGCGGGAGGGGAGTACCGCCTGGAACCGCCCGCTGACGTCCTCTGGCAGTCAAGTAGCGCAAGTGGCCTCTCGCCCGCCGAGATGCCAGATTGTTGTGGGCGGGAGTCGGTGGGAGTCGGCGCAAGCAGGGGGAAGGACCACTGCGTAGAGGCAGGTCCAACCCTGACGGTAGGTATGAAGAACGGAAAAAAAAAGGTAAGTGAACATATTTCAAATGTTACTTTCACAGCGACTTACCTGGATGGGATCCCCTGAAGGTGTCCTGTTGGTTTTTTTTGTAATGCCTTTTATTTTCAGCTCTTCCACCCTCCACGGGCCTGACTCCATCCTCGGCAGCACTTGGGCAGCAAGAGCCTCTTTGTCACCGAGATTGAGAGCTCCCGGCCGCTGTCGCCCAGATTGACAACATAAGCCGTTATTTTGCCGCTGGTCGGTACCGCCATCTCTTTTAGAGAAATCTTCCTGGTAAAGTACCGTGCCGGTCTCTTGGTGGCCATCGGAGGTACTTTGGGCGGCACTTGGGCGGGCCTTGGCCTTCCATCAATTTCAGGCCCATAGTCTCTTTGAAACATGCAGAGATTTATTTATTTATGTAATTGTGACATGTGAAAAGAACAAGTGTATTTGTATATCTGCAATGGGTAAGGGAAACAATTACTTACTGGGAACCAATTAAAAAACACTTAATTCACATTTTCAGCGGATATAGACATAGAAACATAGAAAATAGGTGCAGGAGTAGGCCATTCGGCCCTTCTAGCCTGCACCGCCATTCAATGAGTTCATGGCTGAACATTCAACTTCAGTACCCCATTCCTGCTTTCTCGCCATACCCCTTGATCCCCCTAGCAGTAAGGACCTCATCTAACTCCTTTTTGAATATATTTAGTGAACTCAACAACTTTCTGTGGTAGAGAATTCCACAGGTTCACCACTCTCTGGGTGAAGAACTTCCTCCGCATCTCGGTCCTAAATGGCTTACCCCTTATCCTTAGACTGTGACCCCTGGTTCTGGACTTCCCCAACATTGGGAACATTCTTCCTGCATCTAACCTGTCTAACCCCGTCAGAATTTTATATGTTTCTATGAGGTCCCCTCTCATTCTTCTGAACTCCAGTGAATACAAGCCCAGTTGATCCAGTCTTTCTTGATAGGTCAGTCCCGCCATCCCGGGAATCAGTCTTTCCAAAATTCCTTTCAGGGAAGATGTAAATCCCTCCCCATTTCCGTATTCCAGCACTCCAAACCTATTGCAAGAGCAATGCGATAAGAGAATTGATAATATGTACAATTCCTGCATTTAATGTACATTCATCACACATCAGATGTTACACTTCAATGTTTCAAAAATATGGAAACAAATAAAGCCTATTATTTCCTTCTGCTTTTTTCTGACTTTGAGAACATGGCTTATTCCCAAGGGTTAAAGCCAATGTACAAAAATATTCCTCAACAATAAATCACTAATTAACCTCAGGATGAGCCAGATTAGATTCCCAACATGGAATATCAGAGCAATGACCATATAGGGACAATGCAGATTACCTATAACTCCAACTTAGTAGCTAAATATCACAATATTGCTTCAGACCTTAAACAACCTATGAGCAATACCATAAAAGTTCAGCTGATATATACAAAGTTTTGAGATGAGGCGATCACACTTCCGAGTGTCACATCTCTTCAACATGCAAACTACTGTGTCAAATTTGCTTTTTAAAAAAGTATCAAGAAAGCTTGGCATTCTCCATCCAAAGAAAAAACCCCAACAACAGATGATACCTTCTAATTGAGCTCAGGATTGATGTCCCAAAGATTAATTAGCTGTTAATTAACCTCAGCGTATAAGCAGCAGTTAGAGCTTGTGGCCTTAAAGGCCTATGGCCACACAAGTCTGAAAATACCTGATTCTTGGAAACTAACTGGAGTCAGGCTTGGTTAGTATTTGGATGGGAGACTGCCTGGGAGTACCAGGTGCAGTAGGCTTTCTGCAATTTCTGCAGTCTGGAGGAGTCTGTGTTCCATGTTTTTACCGAGTGTGCGAGGTTGTAACCCCTGTTCCATTATTTAAAGGGGCTGCTCCTCAAGTTCTGGTTGCACTTCAGTCCCACACTCCTGATCTTTGGGCACCCTGTGTGGAGTGGAGCAGGTAGGTCAGAGGGCCTCCTCGTAGGACTGCTCCTGGGCATGGCCAAGGGGGCCATCAGCCGGTCCAGGCAGCGGGCGGTCGAGGGGTCGAGCCTACATCTGAGCCAGGGTGTCCCTAGAGATGGAGCACGCAGTGTCCACCGGTACGCTCACGGCCTTCCGCGAGAGGTGGGCGCCGGAGGGACTGGAGTGCATCTTCACCCCAGGCAACCAAATTTTAATTTGATTTTACATGTTTTCAAGTTTAATTTGTTTTAATTGCTGGGGTTTTAGTGCACCCCTCCCCTTTTATAGGGGGCACTTGTAAAATATGTAATTTTAATGCCCCCCCCAAAAAAAATTTTAAAACACACAAAAAAAAAAACCCCCAAAAAAATTTTAAAAGAGGGCAGTTAAAAGTCTGGAGTGTCCCTCAGATCGGGGGGGCACTTGATCTAATGTTTATTTTGTTCCCCCCCAAAAGAGTGTTGTGACCTTAAAGGCCTATGGCCACACTAGTCTGAAAATACCTGATCTTGGAAGCTAATTAGAGTCAGGCTTAATTAGTACTTGGATGGGAGACCGCCTGGGAGTACCAGGTGCAGTAGGCTTTCTGCAATTTCTGCAGTCTGGAGGAGTCTGTGTTCCATGTTTTTACCGAGGTTGCAGCCCCTGTTCCATTATTTAAAGGGGCTGCACTTCAGTCCCACACTCCTGATCTTTGGGCACCCTGTACGGAGGGGAGCGGGTAGGTCAGAGGGCCTCCTCGTAGGACTGCTCCTGGGCACGGCCAAGGGTGCCATCAGCCGGTCCAGGCAGCGGGCGGTCGAGGGAGTCATTCAGCCTGACTGCCTGCCTCTCTTCCGTGCGTACATCCGCGCCAGGGTGTCCTTGGAGATGGAGCACGCGATGTCCACCGGTACGCTCGCGGCCTTCCGTGAGAGGTGGGCACCGGAGGGACTGGAGTGCATCATCACCCCCGGCAACCAAATTTTAATTTGATTTTATATGTTTTAAAGTTTAATTTGTTTTAATTGCCAGGTTTTAGTGTCCCCCTCCCCTTTTATAGGGGGCACTTGTAAATTATGGTTTTAATGCCCAAAAAAAAAAACTACAAAAATACAAAAAAAAAGAGCCTTGAAAAATGTTTGGAGTGTCCCCCAGATTGGGGGGCACTTGACTGAACTGGTTAATTTTGTTTCCAATGGAAAGAGTTGTGGCCTTAAAGGGGACAGACAAAGTTACACACAAAATGCCCCTTAGCAGCAGAATAATACATTGTAAATTGTGTGGTATAATGCTCTGGTCCTTATTTTTTTTTAAACACATCATCTGACTTACCATAGGCAACAGCACGAGATCTGCTGGTATTAAACAATGGTATGCATTTAGCTATTTGAAGAAATTAATTATTCACTTGTGTCAGGCCTCACTCCAGAAGCTTTCAGCAGAATGCATTTCTTGATGATATATTCTTCCTGCAATAATCAGATTAGTTACAATCAAATTGACTATGGTCAATCCTGATGAGTTAATAAAACAAAATGATATTGATACAATTTTCTGAAACACTTTAAGCACTGCTGCTGCCCCAAAATACAGGTACATGCCCAGGCTCCAGAGCTGAAATGCATTTCACAAGGTATTAGTCTGAATGGATTTGGGTTATAACAGAAAATAACAATATGCTGTTTATATTATTTTGACACTGCTGATAATTACCACTCTGCTGTACGTCCTGATTAAAGAGTTATAGAAAGTTTACAACTCCACTTTCTTGTCTCTGTTGTTTATAGGACGAGCTGAGTGCTTTGTGCTAAGCCAGGTAATAGTTTCTTTGATTTTCACCAATAAAAGAGGCTGCCTAAAGCTGGTTACTGGTTGTCAAGGCAATGACAAACTACAAGGGAAGAACTGAAAGGGCATCTTTAGTTGAATGAGCAGAAGTTATAATCAATATTTTTACTTTCAGGTATTGATTGTGTAATATATGGGTAGTAACCTACAATTTTCTCATTAATAGGTTATCTGTTACACCTTTAGGGTTTAAGCAATAAATTGGCTGAAAGAAAAGTGCAACTCTAGTAGAAGCTGAGAATCTCATGGAGCTACAACCCATTTCCACCAGAATGAAAGTCAGCTTTATTGCTGCACTTTGCTCAGTATTAATTGTCACCACCATGAGTGGTGAGATTTGTCAGCAACTGATCTTCTGAATTCGCTCCTTCCTTTCTTTTTTGTTTAAATTTATTGTTTCCTTTTTCCTCCCTTTCATCTTTGAAAATTGGATCTGTTATCATCTCTATTTGTTTCTTTCCTTACAGAAATGATGGAGGGAATTAAAGGTGATTTCCAGCTCAAAGATAAGAAACATAAGAGGCAACAGATCCCAACAAAGAAGGTACTCCTATTGCGACCTCTAAACATATTTATTTTTGTGCAATACAATCTAGTTGTTCCAAAAGTTACGGTTTAGAAGATTGACCTTGTGAATGAATAGTTCAATTTAATCCACCAAACTATACCAGTTTTAAAATGACTGATCAGTATACGCATCGTACTCTACAGACACATTGTCCAGACTAGTAACTATCTGCTACTCAATGGGTTGTGCTTTTGCTTTGTGAAGCTGTGAGCACATTGCAATGGGAAAAAGCTTCATTTGAACACAGGGACACATTCACACAATTTCACAGCTGATGGAGACAACAGAATATACAACCTGATAGCAAAAGTTGAGCTCTTATTCTTTATTTCAGAGATTTTAATCAGGATTGTTTACTCCTTCAGTTTCTAAAGACTGACATTTCATCATGGTACCTTTTATACATGTTCTGCATCTCAGCAACAGTCTGGGCTCTGTTTAGAAATGACTGTACTTAATGAAATGTTGAATTAATTGTAATAGCGGTGGCACTTAAATGCAACTGTGATCTTGTTCGAATGGCCTATAAATTGCATTCAAGCCTGTAAAGAACAGTGTGAAGATAAATGAAATATGGTTCTTCCAACTGTTGAGATCTTGATTTAGAAGATACCTGTTTCAGGTTAATCATGTTTACAATTTCTGCTGTTCCATAAAAATACCGTGACTAGATGGATATTTAAGATAAAGCATCTTAATAGAAACAATTTTAATCCCAAATTTCTAATTCGGTTTTGTATTGACCTGTTCAATGATTGCGATTAATTAATTATAATTAATCAAGCACATTACATTGGTGCAGAACCGTCACCAGTGCTCAACATAAAAGAGAAAAAAAGAACCAACTGGAATATTTAATAAAATAAAGAAATCAAACAAATGATAAACTAAAAACAAGCTTAACTAGAATAGCAAGGCTGCATTGAATCATGTACTGATGGACACATTGAATGATTGAAACACAGTTAATGCTGAAACGATGGGAGTGGGGGTCTGTAATAATTTAAAGGTCAAATTTGCTGAGTTGCTTCATTCAGGTTTCTGTCCCCTATTCCCTGTACCTGGACTAATGGTTCATTCTACCACACTGCAGCCATATTCAGAAGAGAATGTCTCTAGCGCCCATTATCCTAGGCTAACACAATGTTGCCTTTGCGTTGATGAAAGGATGGATGGCCTTGGCGAATTAATCTGCTTTGAGTTTGCAAGATGGAACAGAGGGAGGTTCAACATGACCAAAACTGCAACCTGACTTATAGAAAGAAATATAGTGATGTCCAGGTTACTGCACTTAATGACTTGAATCAATTATTTCCATTAGAGTCCTCGACTGGCGTTCAAATATTGACAGAGTAAACGCTACATGTGATAGTGTTAAATGATTTGTATCTGTGCGTATGACTGATTTTATCTCATTTCAGCCCAATACTATGCTTGACTGGGGCCGAGTAGGCAGTGAGGGTGGATGTCGCCCTAATTAAGGATTGAGCTGCCATCGGTTCAGAGCCGGCGCTCACACCCACGACCTTGCCTATTTAGCTCTTGTTGCAAGTTTCCGAATCAATTGATTCCATTGATTGGAAGCATACGGGACGGTGCCTTTCCGTTTGTGAGCTTTTTATTACTACATCCTTCCATAGACGCAGAGTTCCACGAGGCTGAGAATTAGGGGTAAGGATTGGGGTTCTGATGACAGCAGTAAGCATAGCCGTAGGAGATGGGCTCAGAGCACAGTCTGGCACTACTTACACTAAACCGCGAAAAGGCAAAGTAGTTTTGGGATGCTTAAACTAAGTATGTTTGCCGACATCCTATGACGGAGTGAATGCACATCGCACGCATTAAATACACCAAGTGATTATGATTTGTTATATCAATTCCACTGTTTTACTATGTAAAACAGGTACATTTTATATTAATGTATGGTCCAATCTTCAGTGCCAACTGTTATGCTAAACTGATAAATACATAATGGAAGTTAAATGGATACATAATGGAATGTATCTTCCCCCCCTCTCCCAATCTTTAGTGTCCCAGATCGGTGTAAAAGGCGGCAAAGTGTGGTAATATAAAGTACATTTCACAGCTGCCACAAACTGTGACAGCGACGCTCCAATGCCAAGACTCGGAAGCATTCTGTAAAACTTTTTTTTACTTGATGGGAGATAGAAATCGGATATATTTAAAACAGCCGAGGCTGCTGTCACATTAGTCCCAAGATCACTGTTTAAATGGAATGCACAGCACAGTAATTTCTTCGAATAAAGTTATCCAATTAGATGCAGAATAAAATGAGGCAGCTAAGTGTAATTGTAATTGTGGAAAATCGTAGAAAGGGAATGCACATAACACGTAAGCGTATTTTTAATGCTATACAGTGTGTGAGATCCATACTGTATGGATGAAAGCATCTTAAGTGGTAGATGCCAGATCGATATAATCTTTTATGAATTACTTTGGAAAATTCATCTATTTAAATTATGGGCAGTTTTATTCGCTATGTGCCTAATAATCTCTGATTGGAGGAATCTATCTCTGAACAAAACGCCACAATGATAGCCGTTATAAACTCAATATTCCCATTTGTCAATATTACATGCTCCTGCCATACATTACATTCATCGGCCATGAATGTTGGAGTTCGAATTTAAAATGTATACCTTTTATACCCAAAACTGTAACATGATCTTAAGTTGAATGATTCTGTGGAGCAGTACTTCTGAACATTTACTGGGGGTTTTGACAATCCTGTGAATTCATGGTTTACCCCATGCATAGTGTCTTGTCCTGCAGGCCATCTCGCCGGGGGCAAAATAACAGGAGTTGCGGTTCACGAAAGTCTGAATGTTTCAATATTTGTTGTGTTTGCAGCATAGCTACATTTTCTCGGCGTTTCTTTAAAGTACATATTTAATTCCCATGAACAAGTTAAATTGCACCGCTTTTAACACAAGTTAATGAAAAGTGTTCCAGGTTTACTCTAGCCATAACTCTGTGCTTGAAATACAGCCCAGGGAGGGGGGTTTGTATAATATTTATTGATAAGAATGATTGACACCTTTCAATCCGGTGGTGCAGACAGCGGGAACCCACACCCCCACACACGTCTTTCCCTTTTCATACCAGGCCTCATAGTGAGTAAGTGCTGCTTTAGCCTGACCTGTCAATCAAAGCAGCAGGAGAAAAACAACTCGGCTTTGGATGTCTGAGTGTGGGATAAAATACACATTTCAAAGAAAAAATAGTCTTGGGCATTATTTTGCTTGCAGCCAACGACGTCGAAGGTCCAGAGGCTGAGAGTATAAATGTGCTTACACTTAAATTGCACAATGCATTTATTTGCATAGGAACAGGACGTTCAAACCGCTTGGCAGATCACAATACTCAGAAGGATTTCTGCTCTTTGCGATTTGCTTTAATTGTCCAATTATTTTTGTTTTCTATCATCCTGCAGATTGAAACTGATTAAGACAAAATATAAAGAATTTAATATAGATATTAGAGGTTCTAAGTCTTATGAATCATTTGTTATGATTGCAAACGAATTAATAATTTCAGCATTTTTTTTTGTCACAGCTTTCTTTTCAAAGAAGGAGCACACCGCTAGATGCTTACAGGGACCCCAGAATGACTCCGGCGGTAAGACCCTCTGAAACCGCGTTACTGAATTTAAAGTGGGGGTTGCTGCAAATGGAAACCCTCTCCCCGCGTTATGTAACTGTTAGTGTGAATCAGTTAACTGGCACTTGAATTTGTTTATTGTATTTTGTAGACTATATACGAGAAAAGTGTTTTTCTTTGGGCCAAGAGTGTATCAAAAGTAAGTTATTATTCTGCGACATACACTAGAGGGAAATCTGATTGTTGTCAGCCGCTAAGATTGCGTACAAAAAAACAGATTTGAAAATTAATATTTTAAATTACATTCTTGATTTCGTTTGACGCGAAAGCGGTTCTAAATGTCACTATGTCCCTGTGATGGAAATCCATAGATTTACGAATTCACATTAGGTCTTTGGTACTTTAGCTGGAAGTTTTAGATGAATTTATTGAAACAATGACAAAATAAATATATTTGTGATTTGAAAGTTTCCCATGTAAATACAGCTATCGATTATACAAATGTCCTGTTTTGCTGGTATATATTTCCACAACGAAAGTTGTAACTCATCAACTAAGCAGTAGATTAGTGATTTAAACATTCTTTGCTAACTAAGTGCACTCTACCGGTTCACTTTGCTTTAACTTGTTGACATGTTTAGCTTGTAGATTACAGTTGTACTTGTTTTATTATTAGTTGACCCGTGTAACATAAAGCACACAATCACCTCACTATAATTAGACTAATGAAATGAATGTGTATACCTTTCATTTTTCTGCAGTCTTTGAAGATTGGGAAGAAATGAGTCTGGCTGAAGCACTGTGTAAGGCGGAGTTCCGGTTGTGTCTGGGCAGCAGGGGGCGCCCGCGATCCGTGTGATAAGGACATCTGGCCTGGCCATTCACAAGTCTATCCTTATAGCGCTGCTGGAATTCAGCAAAGAAACCGAAATTCAGATCATAGAGATCATTAGCTGATAGTTTATTTTATAAAATGTGACTGTCAGAACATGTAGCCTAATTTACATGTATTGCTTTTGGTTTATGTTAATTAAATGTCATTATGCCTGGCACTGGTAGTGAATGTTTATAGCCTAGTGTGGCAATTTATTGTTTTAAATATCCAATAAACGTGTTTGTTGAACAATGTTAAAATCACGGCCTATATAAGTGTGTAAGGGGAAAAAAAATGCAGTTTTGGGGGGGCAGTTTTAAATATATGCAATTAAATACCCAATCTGAATGTTGATCCACTTAATGCATTACAGAATATATTCAGATACAACTTAGCACGCCAGTGTGTGTTTGATCATTTTATATATCATGTAGTTATATCCAAAAAAGCTTTGTTCGCTCACTCCTCACATGTACTGTTCTAGCAATTCATACTTAGAAGGTGGGGTTTACTGGAAAGGAGACGAGAAGATTCGACAGAAGGATTGAATAATTTATAGACTAACTAATATTTTGATGATCTAATTGTTGTTCACTCTCAATAGTTTGTATGTTCTCCCCAAAGGCTGATACAGATTGTTGCTGTGTTCGTGGTAATTGGAATGGACCCGAACAAACCAGCCCATCTTTAACGTGTTATCGATTAGGAAAATCTTACTATTTCTTGGATGGATGGTCGGAACTTAATGACCGATTACCAAGGGAACGATGACGCCAACTTGATTGGGAACTGAAGCGGTCGGGAAACAGTGTTGTGTCGCCCTTTGTGAAATATAAATTTTCCAGTGCGACCAATAAAGAGACCTTTTAAAGCTCAGATGAATTCTTGTGTTAGGAAAGGCCATTCCCTAATACGGCTAAAATAGAGTGTGACTATAAGAATGATTAACAAGGTGATTTTGCGAGGCTGGATTGTATTGTATAAATATATACTATAAAATAGCAGACATATCAGAGCCCAATCTATTTCAGAATAAATTATTTTACAGATTTATCCCTTCGATTCTCTGAACAGGAAAACACGTAACATTTGGGGGGTTTGTTTATACTTTATGGCTATAGATGACCATAAGCATCTTTAATTGGACTGTTTCTTTTCGTTTGTAACAGTTTAACCTAAGTAAGTAAACCATATAGTTTACAAAATATAACTCGGTAACGGGAGGCGGAGTTCCTGTTTATCATGTTTGTCAAAATAATTAATCCACTTCAAAGCATATGATCCTTCTCAGTAAAAGAAACAATACGTTAAATTAGTGGGAGGACAACATAAATATACTGTATACGTTCTGGGGTTGGAGTTTTCAGTGTGACTATCTTTAAAATTCAGTCAGGCGAGAAACAGTATTAGAACGATATAAACCTCACCTCCAGATGGCAATAGTTCGACATGACTGACGCCTGGTAAAACTAAGGCAGCGCTGTTGCACATTGGCCCACATCTAAAAAAAAGGGCTATAGAAGGACAGGTTTTGCTAATATGTTGCCCATTACATTTCAAGATCCGGAATTCAATTAAATTACTGAATGTGCCCTTTACTAAACTGCTAACGGTAACAACGGCAATTCGAATTCGCGAATTTCCGCTCAACCTGCAATTTGTGCCGATGACAGCTTCCACCGATCTTAGATCTGAGAAGCTTCGGTTGGATGTGAAAAACGGGACATCGCAGCTGGCAGAGAGCAGAGTGCTCCTCCGGGGCTGGAGCTGAAGTTGCACTGTCAGGGGGATTGTGGAGAGACTGTCATTGCTTACAACCTTCGAGGGAACACTTAACTGTCATGGATACAAAATGGGGGGGGGGGGGGGGGAGGCGAAAGAGGCCACCTTTAAGTCCTGTCAGTCCTAACTTTATATTTTGCACGCTTCCTTTTCAAAGCGAAGTTGTTTTTTAATCAATTTTTGCAAATTCACATCCAACCAGACGGAGTCAGTCTAATGCTAATGAGCTAGTCTGTCTGGTTGGTTTTAGGTGCCGTAAAATAGACATTATCAAATACTGCAGTGTGAGTGAGGGTAGAAACCTAAGCCACATTGCTTTACCTGTTGGCCCGCTGCTGGCACTGGCTGTCAGAATTATTTTGTGAAGAATTCAGACAATAAAGCAAACACCAATTGCGTTTCCCCCCCCTCTCTCAGAGCAGTTTAAGATTTTGCTCTGGAATTTGCAAGTGAGACCTCTGCACATCAATAAATAAATAATGCATTCAGCATCAGGTTTGACAAATGGCGTACACAGCCAGTCAATCTCGACCTTTCGGGCAATATTTGAGGGTTATTGGCTATACAAGTAAGTCAGCAGCTGAATATGATCGACTTTAATATAAAGATGTTTCCTCCCAGATTGGAATTTAACGCACATAAACACGTATTCAGTTAGATAAAAAGAAATGCAAAGACATAACCAATAAAGAGTGGATATAAACTTCACCCTAAAGCTACGGCATCACTAGCACACGTTCTGTGTTCCATTCACACGCACGTAGCAGACATTCGAAATCTCAATTTACAAATCATTGCCCGACCTGTAATCGGAAATGTCAGATCCCTTCACCCGCCCCCCACTCCGTCCTCTCTCCCCAAAAAGTCAGCCTATTTGCGGTAAACCAATATCTTGGGATGAAAACGCAAAGGTATCAATCCTGATGGAATTATCTAACCCGTGGTTTAATAAAAGTATAACTAATGGGCCTCATTATTGATTTAAAAAGCAAACCTGTCCCAACCCCAACAGGAAAAAAAAACACTCGTTTCTCGACGGGCGTCTATTTTGGACCGAACGTGCAGATCACATATTTGTGGAAATATATAGAAACAGCGTGTGAAGAGGGTTAGCAGCGACGTTAACTTTTTAAGAGGAGGTGACTGGCTCCGTATTACGATGAGAAAATCGCTTTTTTTTACATTATTAAACTTCAGTCGGCATATGTCAGCGTTGAGATCTAGCTGAAGTCCTGACGCTGAAGCCATTTGGAGCTGCCGTTCACTGCACTGTATATATATGAACAGAGTCCCAAAGGTATTGACTGTCTCCTACTGGGAACTCATGAATAAGAGACTATGAAGTAGGCACGTCAGATCTCCCTCAATTAATCCATCATTAGCATGTTTGGGACCTACGAATTATGTTAAATGGTGCCTCGATCTAATAATTTCTCTATGACAAATAAACCCTTTGCAGGTCTGGTACCCAACTAATGTTTTTTTTTGTGGTGCCCGGTTACATTTATTCGTTATGGCAGGCGACAACTGGTGCTAATTGAATCACTTTGATTAGATATTTTTTTTTGTAACGATCTCTGGTGCCGTGTAGCCCCTGGAGCGGAGAGCCGTTGCAAAAGTTGGGGGGGGGGGGGGGGGGTGCGACCACGCCGGGAACAACCCAAGGCTCGATAGAGCTGCAGTCATCTCTTCCCCCCACCCCCCTCCCTCCCCTCCCCGCCCCCTCCAACAAGCAACCTCCATACCAGAGGTAGAGAAACACATCGATACCGCATCTCGACCCCGCAGGAGATTGCCTTTGAACCTCCATTGAAAAAAAAGGTAAGCCGCGTCTTCAGAGAGAGAAAAAAAAGGATTGAAGTGTCAATGGGAACACGGAGTTTCATCTCCCGTTAGTATTTTTTTTTAATCCGCTGCTGGTTAGCCGTGCAGTGAGGTTTTCAGCTGGCCATCTATCCTCGCTGTTATCATCTGCTGTCATTTGTGTAGAACGCGCACAATATCTGGGCTGTTTTACATTTTTGACTTTATTTTTAATAGATCAAATAACACAGTCTACGCTGTTTGTTTTCCTGCAAAGGGACGTGTGAAAATGACCAATACCGGAATCCCAGCTCCGAACCGCTCTGCCTCATTGCAAGAATAAGAGGGTCCCTGACAAAAGGCTGTTCCAAATGTACGAATATGTCGCGAGAATGAGTGAAATGCGCCGACGATGTGTGGTGGTACGTTCATTTCGAAAGAAATGTGAATAAAAATCTACTCGTAATGGCTAATCGAATTATTGAAGGGTAATTGTAATGCTATTTTGACTAGATGCAACGTGGGAATCAATGAACAAAGGTACTTAGCATATGATGTGTCTTGGCCGGTGCGCCGAAATATTTCAGTGTTCACAGGATCGAACCAAGGGGTTTGCTGTGCCTTGACTGCCAGTGCCCTGCACAGTCATTTTTGGGAATACCATAGCCTGAGGGGGAGGGGGAGGGGGGTGGGGTATGAATATGCACCCAGAGGCAGCGGTCTCATAGGAAATGGTGCTAGTAAGTAGTTCGCCTGGTTCAGTTTCGATTCACAGGAGCTTTTGTTGTGCTGAGATTCAGTGTCGCTGCTGCCTGCTTCTCTCAGGATTGAGCTAGCCGCGGTGCTGAAAACCTTGAGCTTTCTCGGTAAGATTACTCTCTACTTTGCTAAACATACTGGCCATTGTAATTGAGATGGAAGCATTTAAGTCTTATTTTTTTTAAGCTGCTATTTTGGGCAGGCGAAGCATGTGAATACATGCGCACTCCATGGTTTGATGCCGTATTGCCACCGGCTGGGGTGGAGTACCGCTCTCCACCCCATGATTATCAGGCAGAAGGAAACAATTTTTTTTACAGATATTCTTGTGAGTATTAGGAAAGCATATACAATAAATTGATTTCTCATTTAATGCGCCGATGTGAATGTTATTACGATTCTTAAGCCGAGAGTGATGTGTCTAGTGTGATGGGTGCAACCAAGGTAACAGCACGCTCCCAGAGTAGAACCTCTCGTTTATCATTTTTGAAAAATAATAATGATAATTTCGGAAACTGTGATCAACAACATTTCTGCAGACCAAACCGGCTTAGGGTAAATATTTTTTTCCAAATCCATTGTTTGATGTAATGGATGGCGAATTCTGGCTGGGAGTCTAAAGGTAGAGTCAATGCTCTGGAGCCAGTTGCCTTCAATGGATGTTGAAATTCGGCATTCAACGTAAGCTCCTCATTGTTGATTTTTTTGGGGGGGCAATCTCATCCTCCACGGAGCTTTCAGGATACTGGGTACCAGTCAGCGACAAGGCATAAGCAGTGTTATTGCAATGCTTTAAGAATGAACTAACAACGAAGAAAGCTTCTGGCTGTCTAGATTTTTTTCTCTCTGGGCTCCATCCCTTTCATAAGCAGAAAAGGAAATACGATGCTCGGGAGCGGCGATGCATTGATCAAAAATGTATGTCCAGCCATCCTATCAACCACATCGGCAGAAGAATTATATTAATAACAGTGTTCGGGGAAATACAGTCTTCCCCCCCTTTCCTTTATTCTAATGTAGTTCTGTGGAGGCCTGCGATGGTTCCTTTGCCTGAATCACTGGGAGATTCATCATGCTTCCGTCTGTCCATAGCTATCGATGAGGGCAACTGCCCTTATTGTTGCTCTTCTTTTAAAATGACTGTTGAATCGCTATTTTGCCCAGTTTGATTAGTAAAGATTATCTTTAAATATTTCGAATCAATACTTCCATCATCGACATTTCATATTGTAATACTTCTCTCCCACACATAAACACGGTTGTTCCTCCCACGCCTAAATGATTTTGAAGCAGATCTGTAATTAGATAAAGGGATTCACAACAAACGAATGAAATTGTGTTTTCTTTGTTCCCCCCACCACCCTCCCCAGGAACCTAACTCTTGGACGTCTTTCCGTCTAAATGGCCAGGGGAATATTAGCTTTTCAAAATGAAACGTCGAAAATTGAAGGAAGCTCCAGAACTACACAAGATTCTGTAAAGGCTGTGCTGCATTAGACAGGTGAGTTATTTTATTGAACGCTGTATTTTGAGGTCTACTCTTTCAGCTGGGCTGTAATAACACATGCTGTACATTTGGAAGCAGAAATCTATTGCACTGAATGGTCACAAATTCCGTACAAAATGATGTACTTCAAAAATGCATTTTATTCATGTTCCCTTTGCAGAGTGGCACTGATGAAAACTCGCCTTGCTGTATACTGAGGGGACGACTACTCTGGTTCATTCTTTGGATCCCGTCTTTGTTGATAATGGGTGTGGATTTTTGGCATTGGCTAGATGTTGCTAGATTTATTCAGACTCTCTTCGGTGACGGGTATTCTTGGGTGTATAATACGGATTACGTTGTTATTGCTTAAGAATACGCGTAGTCGAGGAGAGTACAGTCTTCGGCACTTCAATGGACTAAAACCAAATGTACTTTTTGCATAAAGGAATTGTGGGCTTCTGATGTCCTGCAACAAACAGCTCTTCATGAGAAATGGTAACGTGATCACGAGACGTGTGTCAGTAGTTTATATCTGAGTTGTATTTTTTTAAATTATTATTTAAGATGCTTGCTTTGCCTGTCAGCAATAGAACCCCTCCCTTTGGAGCAATCTGTTGGCGAAGAAATCACCTCCAATCTTTTGTATCATTTGCTAAAGATTGTAAGTGCAATCATGCGACCAATGCTCAGTGAGTGAAAAGAATAACTTTCAAACGCCTGTCGGTTGGATTTTGAGTGCATTTAGGTTTGGGGACAACTAGGGATGGTCAGTGCAGTGCGGTTTCTTGGCATTGCCACTATGCCTTGAATCATGTGCGTTTTCCTTTATGTTGATGTTCAACAGATTCTTTCTGTCGGATGTATGTTTCATGTTGTTGTAAGATCAATTTGCTATTGAGACGTTACTGCGGAACTAATCAGACAGATAATGTAAATTATAGCAAATGTCTAAGCAGTCATTTGTAGACATGTCCTATAGTCCTGTATCCTAATCTGAAGAAATAAAACTTCAGAATGCAGTTTTACATTAACAGCAGCTAGTTGCTGTTGTCTCCCCTTCGGGTGAATGTTGAAACAAATGTTCGCAAAACATGACAATGCGTTTTAATTCTATTTTCTTGAACGAGGACCGTGAATGGACTAACTCCAGCCCCGTACTTCAAGCTTTGTTTAAATCCCCCCACCTATGCCAGCAATTTCACCTACTTTTTAAACGGACTCCCGGAAGCTGATTTATAAACTGCGAGGAGAAAGTATCTCTGTTACACTGGATCTCAGGGTTCTCACTGAATGAAATCCACCCTGACAAGCCTTTTCAATGCCACCAGGGCTTCCAAAATGGTCACGTAGTTTATAATACACAGGCAGACATCAGTCAAAAACACACCGTTCCACGATCACCGGACAGTACAATAGTGGGCTAGTAAATATAAAGGAATTTAATCTCAGCACCGTCTCTGAGCCGAGCCTCAGCCTGCCCAGACCATTTGCTTGCTCAGCTAATTTTCTCCCAGAGGGCGTGCACTCTCTCACCTCGACTCATCCTGGCATTGCTGGTAAATAATAGTGAATGCTGAGATGGTTCGTTTGTGCAATTGCAGTATTTAATCCCTTCGTGCAAATGCCAATCAAAGAAACCCTGTTCTTTCAATCACAGGCCTGTTGGTTTTCAGAATAATTTATTATTCCCACTAGCTCTGCGATACACGTTTTGAATAGTTTCATTTTTTCTTTTTCAGTTTACACCAGAAACGTGAGTATATATATATATATATAGGTTGTGATTCAGAACCAACTGGGATGCATATGAGAGTAAAATGGCTTCTGATGAGAGCTAGGAAGTAATTGATACAGTCCTCTCACATTTCTATAATGAGACCTCATCAGCCAGAAAGGCAATTTCCACCCTTCTTCATTTAATGGCACGAATGCAGCTATCTTCCATATATTTTCTCACATATACACTAGAAACCCATAGACAATGATTACTCATATATTATTAAAGATATTAAGTTGGCGTTGTGCTGGTAACTACCGACCACACGAGATTATATGCCACAATGACAGTTTGTTTGTAAACTAATTGCTTCAAATTTCACAGTTTTCCGGGTTGATATTCTTGAACAGATCTGTCCACCGATTTTAAATGATTGTGCTATATTAGCTGTAAGATTTTCTAGGAACTGCATAATCAAAGTGACCTGTATTGTTATATCTGTAAACATACTTGTACCAAGTATGCTTTCAATTGAGATAAAGGTAGAGTATACATCAACCTGAATTAGTGACTGGTTTTGTTTGAAGTCTCTTTCGGGGGCACAGACTTTCGAGTGTGCCACACCCAGAACTAATGTGAGCCAAGTACTTCACTGCGGAGGTAAAGCGAAACCATAGATTCGAATGTGCACGGGGATTATTTGCTGCATTGGATTTTCTTAGTTAATGGGGGCGGGGAGGTTAAACAGAAAGTGATCATTAGCTGCTGCATTCCTTATATGCATATCTAAATTCCGAGCAATGCGAGCCTGCAACTGCTTATATCGTACATGGGCCTAGCAACATTGTGAATGGAAGCTCGACCACACTCACATACAGTCTCCTTGCGGTGTTTATTTTCAACGTTTAAAATAGTATTAATTATAAGTCCATAATGGCCAAAAGTATTTAACTAATTAAATAATGTCCCGCTGCCACCTACTATTGATCGTGCAGTGAATTCCAATATAAAGTATTCGGATTTTGAAACAGTGACATAAAATCCAGTTATCGTTTCAGTGAAGGAGCAATGGATTTACTAAAGGACACTTACACAATATAAGAAGCATCTTAATAGTTCCCTGTATATCGCTACCAATCTCTCCAAATGGCTTTACATTATGGCATTGTACTTCTCGCCTGCTATTTCTGATCACGAAATATATTACACAGACTATGAAAAATAAATGCCGTTCAATCACCACAAGCCTCCACAAATACCATATAAGTTTAAAGGTCGCCTCATTTATATTAGTTTTCTTATAGTTATCTGCATTTTCTTACAGGGTGAATTTGTAGCACTTGTATAATGCAGACAAAAATCCAAGCTCGATACTCTAGATTTTTCATTTTGACTTAACCCAGCTCTTTAGACAACAAGTCTAGTATTTCACTCGGTGATACAAGTGCGATTATTTTCTGCAATTTGCTTTAATATGCACAATATACGTTTATGAAACAAGTAGGATTATTACAATTAAAAGTAAAGACAGTAAAATAATATTTGGAAACCCTAACGCATTTCTTTCCATAAACATTTCAATGTGGAAGGCTATTGATTGGAAAGTATATATTGGTCAGATGAGCAGGGATATACTTCAAAGGTAACAAATGACTGAAGTGTGTGAAAACTTATAAGAAAAACGCATTACATTACCAGGCACAGCGCTTTACCGTTATATTTTGCTTTTGGGAGACACATTTCAAGTACATAACCCAACGGTATTCAGATTTAAGCACAATAATCGCGAAATACGCTATCGCTATTCCTGGAAAACACATTGTGATAACACCGACAAAAATCAAATGAAACTGCGAAATCCAAAGAGGCCCTTGAAGCTTGCACTCCAAAGATGCCTGTACACATGCATGCACTTTTCATCCTGTACTAGAATTATCACATGACAAGCAGATCCAATTTCCAAAAGAATGACCATAACCAGTTGACCTAATAGCTCAATAATGTACCTAGGTAAGATTTAAATAGCGACCGTCCTTATTTAGCTTTGCAGAGCAATGTAGCACAGACATTGGGGCGTAAGGGGCCATAGAGCAATGAAGGACAAAAATACTGGACCACCAAAATACAATGATAAATAAATAACTGAAGATACATAGAGATCGTTTCTGCTAGCCCCTGTCTGCTTGAAATCGGTCGTGACTCTGTGGATTGTTATAACTAACTTCAAGTGTCTCGACATTGGTGAATAGAAACCAAAGATAAATGAACATTTTATAAAGCCGCGGATTGTACATTAGGAAGCCGCCCCTCTGAAGAGACAAGAGTTGTATTTCAGTGTCAGAACAAATGTCACTGGTTCCTCCACAAAGTAACGGTAATGATAATTGTAACGAACGCATTGCTGGAGAAAGTGAAAGATGGTTAAAGCATTGCCCTTTGAGGGCAGCCGCAGCATTTCTACGCTGGGATATAAATTATAACATTATTTACAGTTGATCCTATTACAGTTTGTCCAAAAGAGTCCATGCGATGGGGATTGTTTTCTTCTAACATTTAACACTTTAATACTGACATTAAAAAAAAAATTCTATCCTGTTTTTTGTGATTGCAAGTTACAAAGGGTTTTCAGTACTACAAAGGCTCAATAGATCAAACTGTACCAAGCCCTGTCCAATTTTGCAATTGAAGTTTAACGGTGTCAAATCGCATTAATGTGCCAAGATATGTATTTTTGCACTATGTATTTATTAAACGCTTCCATGCAATACAGCTTTCAAAATTCAGATCACATTGTCATGGTAAATTAAGTATGTTGATGACATTTTAGTAAATTAATCCAATTAAAAAAATATATAATACATAACATATGGCATTCACACGTTATACAATTTAAGTCAAATAATGTTGATGCCATATATATTGCTAATACTACTGATCCTTATTGAACAGATGGGCATTTATGGCATAAGCACTGAAGCAAAATCTGATCATAAAAATTGTAATGCCACAGGAATTCTTTTTTGAAACCACAAAGCGCATTTGAAATGATAGAGATCTGCACAATATATTTGCATTACATCTGCATGAATTATGTTTAAATAATTTGAGATGGAAAGGGCATAATAAATGGGACTAGCTGATGTGCTCTTGCAGAGAGCCATCACGGGCTTGATGGGCCGAATGGCCTCCTTCTGTGCTGTAACCATTCTATGATTCTATGATAAAATGTAATTGAAGAAAGCCAGATGGAGCATAATGCTTATCTATAGGTTTGTTGCTCAGCAGGTAATGTTCTCATTTATTTCTATGATGCTATAAGATTGATGTCATAATGGCTTTCCCTTTGAATTTGATACGAATGTTAGAGTTATCATGTAATAGGTAGAAAAACAGTACAAGAATCAATAAAGTATATTATATGGTCATTATCACATTGCTGTTTGTGGGAGCTTGCTGTGCACAAATTGGCTGCCATGTTTCCCACATTATAACAGTGACTACACTCCAAAAAAAGTGCATAATTGGCTGCAAAGCACTTTGAGATGTCTGGTGGTCGTGATAGGTGCTATATAAATGCAAGGTTTTTTTTAACTTTAATGTTGACAGTTACAATTCTTTGGAATATGAAAGTGACATTTTATTTATATTCTCATCAGATAACACAGAATTTTGCATTCATGTAGGCATGCTATTAGAGCTCTCTGATAGTTCGAGGCAAAACAGTACACATCTTTACAGAGACTGACAGGAGATTGCAGCTTTCATTAAAAAGTAAAGTGGTATAATTAAAATATTACAATAATTATAATATTTAATTTGTGAATATTTAGCATATTTATGGGAAAATGACTCCCTCCAATAAAAGAATCATTATCATTGTAAAAGTGTTTTGCTTATGTCAGCATTGAGTTTCTTGTAAACGAATTAAACTCCATTCCACTCCTTTGCCAACTATATCGATCATACCATTGTCATGAAATAACATTTGTAGTGATTCTTGTAGTTATACATATAAGTCTGTTTTTTTTTAGAAATTGTAAATAAAACAGTAATACTTAATGCAAAATCTTTTTCATGTTTACATTTGGCTGCCATTGTCTCCGAGGTACTTTAAAGATGGTAAGATATGTACACTTTGGAGTTAAATAGTGAAGAAATCTTGTTAGCAATGTTCATTACTCTTTCTCACCTTACAATATATCAATAAGTCAGGATTACTGGACCGATGAAAAGCTGTACCTCAGAATGGTTAATAAGGCAATAAGATGAAAAGTTGAACTCAAATGTGTGGGATTCTGGGAAAGTAATAACCTGAGCTTGTATTGAGCATAACACTATGATTAAAAGGGAAAATGCAAAGTATAAAAAAATGAACATACTTTCTATCAAATGGACATTTATAAAGAGCTGAATAATTGTATAAACATTGTAAAAATGCATTTTAAAAGAAATGTACTTTGATTTTCTGTTGGTTGGTTTTATTAAGTTAAAGAACATTTCTAGCAGTGTGCTTCTTGTACAGATGCAACTGAGTCCCTATTACAGTTTGAATGGACCTGGTAATATTGAACAAATAGTATGGGTGAAAATGAAATAATATTATGTTAAGATGATTTTTCTTACTGTAATAGTTTGTTGGTTTAGTACATAGTATGCATGAGAATTCAACTATTCCAGTAAAAATAAACTTTCTAAAAATTCATCCACCATATTTAACAACTCAATAATGTATGTTTTTCGAGTAACTTTATGAAGAAACGTTTCGACTGCAAAGTTATTTGAAGTTAGCAGACTTTTCCAGAAAGAGAATTTTCAGTTTGTGCCAAGTATTACAAGGTCATAAGAATAACAGAATAAAATAACTGATTGGCTAAATGATTCTTTTGGAACTGTTAGTATACTTAACTTGGGAAGCTGTTTTACAATCCTATATTGTCTAGACATTGCTCTGTCATTTTAATGTCCTGATATGTTGCTGCTGAGATTAATGGACAATGCAGTTTAAACATTGTCATCATTTACACCAATGTGAATACATTGTTTCAATTTTGAACTAATATAGAAAAAAATGTATTTGCAAAAGTAAAATTGAAAGCATAAGAATATTGGAGTTTTATCATAGCAATGATTATTTCAGGGTTTGGATGCACCTACCGCCAAAATCAATGGTGTGTTAAACTCCATAATATATAATAAATACCTTTCCATTTATTAATGGCCAAGTAATCTAACTATAAAGTTTAAAGTTTGTGTCTGGCATCTATCTGACATGTCTAAAGAGTCTGGGGCCGAAATTGCACCTTTCTTTTAGAGTTGGTAATGACTCTCCGCCTAGTCGGTGTGGAGTAAAGACCATTTTTTAAATTGCTCTACTTGGGTTTTGCAGCGGTAATTGCTACCACGCCGCCTGTGCTCCAGCCCTGTCGGGCACTGACTGGCGGCGACCCCCTTTCTGCCCTGCGTGGGAAATTGCCGAGCGGGAAATTGCCCTATGGGAGCGGATCGGCCGTCGATCAGTGCCCCCAACAGCTTTTCCTGGCGGAAGCTGTGTGTGCCTGGGCAGCACATCCACCCTTAAAGTGGAGGGCGCACTGCCGCGGAGCCCATTTTATTTTATTTGTCGGCTAGCTGCCAGGTCGACCCGACAATGGGTGCCAGGCCACTGGCCCAGTTGAAACTCTCCCTGGTGGCCTAGTAGACCTAACTAAACCCCATGCAGTGTTCGCAACGGCACTCCCCTTTAACTGAAGGGGAGGGATGTTGTTACGTGTCAGCGCGACACGTCATGTCCGCGTCCGCCAGGACATCGCCCCTCTGGAAAAAACATTTCTAAGACCTGAGTTTCTGTTGGATCATCGCTCCATGGATTGGAACGGAGGAACACTTGGGGTGAGGCTCAATTTCAGCCCCTCCGACTTTCTGTAAGGTACAGTGCATGCTGATTTCACTTTCACTGCGAAGAAACCAAACCAAAGCACATAACAAGTATTTCCCTGTCTCTCAAAAACTTTATATTGACAAAAATAATTTAATTTCTGAAATATAATTCAAAGTTCATACAGTGGATATTTTGGTTCTCCACCCACCCCATTATAGACTCCGAGCTGATGAAATTCCACTGTTATGCGTCTCACGTTAGCGCCTCCAGGGGACGCTAATGGGTCGCGAACTTGTTTTCGCCCAGGGCGGGGCACTACCAGCTCCCGCTAAATTGTGCGGGGGTTAGCGGAAGCGCTAACACGGGCGCGCCGCACCCTGCTAGTAGTGCCCTGCACTGCTGCACAACGACGATTACATAATCGCTGTGCATGGCGACCCCTTTTCCGCTCTGTGATGGAAATTGGCGAGTGCCCCACGATCGGTGTCAGTGCCAGCCTCACCGTTCACTAACCGGGCTGACCTCCGGTCCCAGGGCGCAATTTAAAGGGGAGGTGCACTATGCCGCGCACCGCCATTTTGTTGTTTGGGCCCATTTACCGGTTTGCCCTTATTGGTGCTCTGTGCCGCCTTCCTGCAGTCCGGCACTCCGTTTAGATGGCGGGCTGTGCCATGGCACCATGCCACCCTGGTGGCTCAGTGGAGGCCATTAGAGGACCTGCAGATTGTGCAGAGGCCCTTCCCTTTAACGGAAGGGGAGGAGCATTAAAACGTGTCAGCCCTCCCCGGAGAAGCAGCGTAGCACTGCCGATCCCGCTCGAGTAACGACCCGGATACCACCCCAACTGGAAATGGATTGCACAACATTGCGCTCCACCTCCTGTGGAGGGGCAGTAACCCCAATTTTGCAGCTGGGTGCAGGAAGTCCCTCCCTGACTGGGTTACTGCCCCCAAATGGGATGCTGGGGAAATTTTCCCCCCTAAACCTGTAAGATAACACACATAAGAAAGTTAACAAATCTGAAAAAAACTCTTCCAATAACTAAAATTACTTTACCACCTCCCCTGACGTGCCGCCCCACCCCACACACACACTCAGATTTGTCTGTCTCTCAACGACCTTGAACCTCGTTTTTGCTCTGTTCCCAGATCTTGCATACCTCAATTGGGCCTTTAATCCCAATAATTTTTTTAATCCACAACTGCCCAACCGTGGTGTTCCTTCGTCTCCCTCATATATTCAGGCCTTGATGCATACACACTACTTCCTATTACCTGCATTCTCTTCTCCCAGTTGCCGTCAGTTCCTGTCTCTATTCACAATATGGATGCACCTCTCCTCTTGTACATGTGAAGCCTTACAGACTTCAGCACGTGGGCTCAGCTCCTCGCTGTTCACTTTTTCACCTTCCACTGCCACTGTTCCTGATCAGATTACTCACACACCCCACATTCCAGCTTCCACCCATGAAACAATACCAGACCCTGCTCTCCCCTTTTGCTTTCGGGACTCAGCTCAATTGAATGTTCCCAAACCCTAGGCACATGTTCCAGACTCAATTTCCCCGAAATACTCCTGGGCCCCACATGCTCAGACTCCGGGTCCCTGCACTTCTTATCTCCCACACCCCATTTGCAAGTTCCACATCACTGCTTCAAGCCTCCTGGTAACGATCTTCAATCTGGTATAAAATGGCTATCATCTTGTTGCATGGCCTGTGCTCTAAAAAAAATGTAATGATTGAAACTGAGTACATCTGTAAAGGAACATGTGTGAGAGCCACATACAGAAGAGGAGAGTGATTTACACAAGGAGTGAGAGAAAGAATGAGGACAAGAGTCAAATGGAGAGATAGATGTTACAGCAAGGAAAATATGAGGGAGCAATACAGACAGCAATACAAAACAAACAGAACCTAGAATAAGCTACCTGGAAAGAAATAGAGTAGGAAAAAATGAAAGATAATTGCAGGGAAAAACTAGCACAATTCTGTTTGTCTTCCCCTCCATGAATAACCCAACAGAAAATCAACTGCAATGACTCTCCTGACCAATTTAAAAAGACAATTGTTTGTGCAATAATAATTAGAATATAGTTATTTGGTGTAAAGGACATAACTTGTGCATCCAGTAATCCTATCAGCTTTTAGTTTCTATTTAGGAAAGGTGGCTCATTTTCTTCTTCAAAAAGTAGACAGTTAGGGCAGGATGAAGATGAAAAACACAATGCTATAACTAGTTTGTAGTACTTAAGTCTCACTTTCCAGTCTGGTGATATATTTAACACCAGCTTTCTTGAACACATGCTTCATTCAGTGTTTCATTTTGTCCAACTGAGTGCTATTGTTAAATGTGTTTTCTTCAACAGTCTGTGATATTCGTTAAAGATTACAGGCTTATATTATTGAAATTAATAACAAGTTCAACAAATTGGTGACAATTTTTCCTTTTATGAGATTATTAACCTTAATATTGCTGCCTGAGTTACTGTAATTTTCCCACTTAAAGCATTGATTGTGAATTTGCTTACTCAGCCATTCTTTGGTTCTAAAATTATATTTGTAACTGTAGAGCTAGGCATATGGATATTGATGAGACATAAGAGTTCAAAGGAAGTCTCATAATGCTGTAATATTAAACAGCTCAAAAGAAGCATGATGAACTTTAACATCCTTTTGTGGTTTCTATTTCTGCTAATATTTTTGTATGAACACTGAGTTTTGGTGGCAACAGGAGGAATCTGGTTGCAGGACCTACTGAGCCTATCAGTGTAAAGAAACTGAATCAACACTAAGTAGAGAAACATTCTTTGCCAAGGCTGTTTCAGCAATAGTCACATTTTAACTGCATATATCTTTTCAATATTCCAGGAGTGCTGATGCTGAATTATTATAATAATTTGATACAATCTCACTTAGAGGTCACAACTATGGCTGATGTGGGAATAACAAAATTTACTTTGACGCAGTAACAGGTCTGCAATCAGTTTCAATTTAACACCAAATTATGAACAGTTTTAAGAGCAAAAATTAAGACTTGCCAAAAGTGCTTCATTTAGGTCTCTTAAAGCCATTGGAGAGAGATTTTTATTCCATTGGAACTCAAGTTACAGAGGTGAAGGACAGTTTCTAAACCATTGCATTAGGATATATTGGCCCAGAATTTGCGGTCAGCAGTGAAACAAAGGTGTTCACTGCTGGCCCCGAAGTACACTTCGCACAAGGATCTCGCGATCCCTGTGTTGAGAACTTTGGGTTTTCGACCTTCAATTCAGATCAGTGGAAGTTAGTAGGAATTCCCGTGTGTCAACTGCTGTAATGTCAACAGGTTGTTTAAGCAGCCAATCAAAAGGCTGAATTCTCAGAGACAGCGAAAAGAAAAAGCTCTTAAAATTCCAACTTTTTAAACATTTTAGAGAGAGCAAAAGAAAGATTGGGACTCTAATATAGGGAAACGGTGAACCTCAAATAAAGATGGACAAACTTTAAAAAAAATGTAAACTTTTTTTGAAAAGTTTCTTAAAAATTGTAATTTTTATTAAAATGACCAAATGGTTATGGTGGTTGTGGGGGGTGGGGGGGGGGGCTTAAATGCACATCAAAGGAATTTCTAAACCACTGATCGTTTTAATAAGAAATAGAAAGTGAAACTAAAATAGTATTTTGTGGAAAAAAACCAAATTAAGATCTGTACTCTGTAACAAAAACAATGATTTATAATAGATTATTTTGTAGTCATGAATGATAATTTTATTTGTCTGTTCAAAATTGAGTCTAATGGCCCACATTTTGCATGTAATAATATGTTGCATTTTATCAAGGCGGCTTTGAGGGTGTCCTTGAAACGTTTCCTCTGCCCACCTTGGACTCGCTTGCCGTGTAGGAGTTCCGAGTAGAGCGCTTGCTTTGGGAGTCTTGTGTCAGGCATGCAAACAATGTGGCCCACCCAGAGGAAACGTTTAAAGGACACCCTCAAAGCCTCCTTGATAAAATGCAATATCGTCACCGACACCTGGGAGCCCCTGGCCAAAGACCGCCTTAGGTGGAGGAGCTGCATCCGGGAGGGCACTGAGCACCTCGAGTCTCGTCGCCGAGAGCATACAGAAAACAGGCGCAGGCAGCAGAAGGAGTGTGCAGCAAATCAGTCCCACCCGCCCTTTCCTTCAATGACTGTCTGTCCCACCTGTGACATAGACTGTGGTTCCTGTATTGGACTGTTCAGTCACCTAAGAACTCACTTTTAGAGTGGAAGCAAGTCTTCCTCAATTTTGAGGGACTGCCTATGATGATGATAATAATATACTTAATAATAATATATATCAAGTGCTTTACAGATGAATTTCTTTTGAAGGGTAGTAACTGTTATTGTATAAGTAAAAGGTAATGCAAGGTGTACATTGCATTATGTAACAATATATACACGTATTTCTGTTTTACCATGTAAGTTAGCAAATTGTGGACAACAATCAGAATTAAGATGATTCTTCCTGCGATATCAATTTTAATGTTATACAAATAGATCATGCAAACATTTATAAAAAAGAAAATGTCAGGCAAAGGAGGGAACGGCAAGAAGAAACAGTGAAAAACAAAAGTCAGTGGATCATTTTTCATCAAAAGAATAACATGTTAGGTAAACGATGTTGTGCTAGTATGTGAAGAGGCAGCTACAATTTTGATTGTTACGTCAAAGTTATCTCAAAAGGGGCTAGTACAATGACAGAAAGCAGGGAATAGAAAGTTGATGAATATTACATCCCAGGAATAATTCCTTTCTGATAGAGGAGGCACAACCCAGGCTGGATCTGGTTAGAAAGGTTTTCTGTCACACCACAGGAACTAAACCAGAATAAGGTAATCCATCGGCCAACAGGTTTTAATTTATTATTTAATTGGACTTCTTTGGAATTTGGTCTTGTGATTGGATAACTTACAATGAGAAAGGGCATATAAATACAATGCTAATAACACAACAGCTGATATTCTATGTTAACTAACATCTTATCTTATATTGAGAAATGCACAAAGTTGTTTATTGGAAAAGAGAGTTAACTGAAACAATCCACGTATCTGATTGTTTGACTTTACAGAAGCAGTAGAAGTGTCTCACCATTTTATATTAGGGTCAAATTCAATTTTATTTCAAGTATAAATATACATATTTGTTCCATTAGATGCTTCTTAAAAATGTACAGTTTGTGCAGTTCTGTCATTGCATCAGTCAGTTGTCATAGATTGTCTTTATATCTGAATATAAGACAAGTGTCATCGCAGTTATTTATACATAGTAAAACTATCTGCATATTCGGGCAACAATCACTGTAAGAAGCTGTGGAAACTCAACATAGAAAATATGTGCAAAAAGTAATTGTTTCTTCTCCACAGATGTTACATTCCAAACGTAAGAATCCAATAGCCCAATTCTATGTTTCTCCATTCCCAGAAGTGTCTCTGGTAATGCCTTAATTTCTCCAGGAACTACAAAGCCAAGATGTCTTTTATGGCCTTGTATGCAACTTGATCTAAAAGGATGCACTGGACCTTGATGGCGAAAGGTGCCAATGACACAAATGTGGAAGATGATGATGGTGATAGTTTCGTCAACTTCAATGCAATTTTTTTGATGCAAGCATTATAGGAGAAATGGTACAACACACTAAGAATACATGCAATATGCTCATGAGCAAATACCAGAAGGAGAAGAAACAAATGTCGACATTTCTGACAATTCACAAGGAGTAATTTGCTATAGTCCACAATGACTTTTCAAAAATTGAATGAATATATTTATAAAAATGAAAATAGCCCACATTCAAAGTTTAAGTTTCTAATAATTGGTTGATGTTCTGTGAGTTAAGCAATGTTGCTTGAAAGCAATTAACAAAGCTACTTTGGCCAGACCAGCATCTCTGCATTTGATTGCAGAAAGTTTTGGGACTGGATTTTCTTCACAAAAAGAGATGACTTCACAAACAGCCTACGTTGTTCAGACCAGAACCTTCAGCAGCAGTAGCAGCAATCCAAAGAACAACATCTGTCCAAAAGCAATGGAGATGAATGAGCCATTAGAAAGTGTAAGTCCATCTGACAAACAAAATTTTTCTTCACTTTAGATTTTGCATTATAAAAATACAACTGTTTTTACTGGTCAATCTGCTCCATTCCCCATTTCTCCTGAAAACATTGATGCATTGCTGGAATATTATTCCACGGGTGCTATTCAACTTTCAATACCTTGATCAAATTGCCTTGATAGTGAGTAATAGCAGGCTTTTACTTCATGGAGTCCATTCCAACACAACCTAATCTTGTTCATGCCAGACATTTGCACATGTCTATCTCCAGCATTGGTTGCTACATAGCAACCAAGAGCAGGAACCCTGGCTGAACTTCTCTTCGCTAACTCAGGGGCAAAAGGCCAATTGTAATAATGCTTCCACCATCCCAGTCTACACCAAGGATTAAAACTGTTATATATAAATCATTTACTCACTGGATTAACTCAGCAAGCCATATTTTTGCCATGTAAATGCCATCACTTTCAGTAGATAGTGAGCCAAATACAGTCATCTATAATTCTAATATTGAATAAAAATGAGCAACTTTTTCACATGCAAAGCAGATTTTGTTTCTGTCACAGAAACACTTCTGGGACACAAGAAAAAAAAAATAATGATCGAGGACTGTAAGTAGAAAGATGGTCAGTATAAATTATATTCTAGCCAAAGATGCCTGTATGGATAGATTGATAACTAGCATAACCCTGGTTTAATGAAGAGTATAGAAGAGCATGCTGGGAGCAGCACCAGATGTACCTGAAAATGAGGTGCCAACCTGGGGAAGCTACAACACAGGACTACATGCATACTAAACAGCGGAAGCAGCATGCTATAGACAGAGCTAGGCAATAGTACAATGGTCAAAGCTCTGCAACCCTGCCACTTCCAGTTGTGAATGGTCGTGAACAATTAAACAACTAACAGGAGAAGGAGGCTCCATGTATATACCCAACCTCAACAATAACCAAACCCAGCATGTGAGTGCAAAAGCAAGGCTGAAGCATTCGCGACCATCATCAGCTGAGTGTTGAGTGGATGATCCTGACCATTACAGATACCAGTCTTCAGTCAATTCAAGTCACTCCACATGACATCAAGAAAGGGATGAATTTACTGGACACAGCAAGGCCGACAACATCCAGCTTCAATGCTGAAGACCTGTGCTCCAGAACTAGCTGCACCCCAAGCCGAGCTGTTCCAATACAGCTACAATACTTGCATCTACACGACAAAGTGGAAAATTGCCTGTCCACAAAAAGTAGGACAAATCCAATCGAGCTAATTACCGCCCCATCAGCCTACTCTCAAACATCAGCAAAGTGATGGAAGGTGTCGCCGACAGTGCTATTAAGCGGCACTTGCTCACCAATAACCTACTTATCGTTGCCCAGTTTGGGTTCTGCCAGGATCACTTAGATCCAGATCTCATCGCAGCCTTGGTCCAAACATGGACAAAAGAGCTGAATTCCAGAGGTGAGGTGAGAGTGACTGCCCTTGACACTAAGGCATCATTTGACCGAATATGGCACCAAGGAGCCCTAGTAAAATTGAAGTCAATCGGATCAGGGGGGAAACTCTCCACTGGTTGGAGTCATACCTAGCACAAAGGAAGATGGTTGTGGTTGTTGGAGTTCAATCATCTCAGCGTCAGGACATCACTGCAGAGTTCCACAGGGCAGAATGCTTGACCCACCCATTTTCAACTGTGACATCAATGATCTTCCCTCCATCATAAAGTTAGCAATTAGGTTGTTCGCCTAACAGCAGTGTGGGAGCACCTTCATCACACAGATTACAGTGGTTACAGAAGAGGGCCCACTATCACCTTTTCAATGACATCTAGGGATGGGCAATAAATGCTGATTGATCCAGTAACATCCATATCACAAGAATGAAAAAAAGTTAAATTTTTATTTTTTCTTTATGATGCATACTGAGTTCATGAAAATTAGACATTTAAGTGTATGGTATCAAACACTTTACTAAATTTCCATCCACACTAGCATCAAAAACTGTTGGATAAAGTATAGCACAGGCTAGAAGCTAGCACACAAGTGAGAGATTTTCATTCATAGAAACATAGAAAGACAGAAAATAGGTGCAGGAGTAGGCCATTCGGCTCTTCGAGCCTGCACCGCCATTCAATGAGTTCATGGCTGAACATGCAACTTCAGTACCCCATTCCTGCTTTCTCGCCATACCCCTTGATCCCCCTAGTAGTAAGGACTACATCTAACTCCTTTTTGAATATATTTAGTGAATTGGCCTCAACAACATTCTGTGGTAGAGAATTCCACAGGTTCACCACCCTCTGGGTGAAGAAGTTTCTCCTCATCTCGGTCCTAAATGGCTTACCCCTTATCCTTAGACTGTGACCCCTTGTTCTGGACTTCCCCAACATTGGGAACATTCTTCCTGCATCTAACCTGTCTAAACCCGTCAGAATTTTAAACATTTCTATGAGATCCCCTCTCATTCTTCGGAACTCTAGTGACTACAAGCCCAGTTGATCCAGTCTTTCTTGATATGTCAGTCCCGCCATCCTGGGAGTCAGTCTGGTGAACCTTCGCTGCACTCCCTCAATAGAAAAAATGTCCTTCCTCAAGTTAAGAGACCAAAACTGTACACAATACTCCAGGTGTGGCCTCACCAAGGCCCTGTACAACTGTAGTAACACCTCCCTGCCCTTGTACTCAAATCCCCTCGCTATGAAGGCCAACATGCCATTTGCTTTCTTAACCGCCTGCTGTACCTGCATGCCAACTTTCAATGACTGATGTACCATGACACCCAGGTCTCGTTGTACCTCCCCTTTTCCTAATCTGTCACCATTCAGATAATAGTCTGTCTCTCTGTTTTTACCACCAAAGTGGATAACCTCACATTTATCCACATTATACTTCATCTGCCATGCATTTGCCCACTCACCTAACCTATCCAAGTCACTCTGCCGCCTCATGGCATCTTCCTCACAGCTCACACTGCCACCCAACTTAGTGTCATCCGCAAATTTAGAGATACTACATTTAATCCCCTCGTCTAAATCATTAATGTACAATGTAAACAGCTGGGGCCCCAGCACAGAACCTTGCGGTACCCCACTAGTCACTGCCTGCCATTCTGAAAAGTACCCATTTACTCCTACTCTTTTCTTCCTGTCTGCCAACCAGTTCTCAATCTATGTCAGCACACTACCCCCAATCCCATGTGCTTTAACTTTGCACATTAATCTCTTGTGTGGGACCTTGTCGAAAGCCTTCTGAAAGTCCAAATACACCACATCAACTGGTTCTCCCTTGTCCACTCTACTGGAAACATCCTCAAAAAATTCCAGGAGATTTGTCAAGCATGATTTCCCTTTCACAAATCCATGCTGACTTGGACCTATCATGTCACCTCTTTCCAAATGCGCTGCTATGACATCCTTAATAATTGATTCCATCATTACCCACTACCGATGTCAGGCTGACCGATCTATAATTCCCTGTTTTCTCTCTCACTCCTTTTTTAAAAAGTGGGGTTACATTGGCTACCCTCCACTCCATAGGAATTGATCCAGAGTCTATGGAATGTTGGAAAATGACTGTCAATGCATCCGCTATTTCCAAGGCCACCTCCTTAAGTACTCTGGGATGCAGACCATCAGGCTCTGGGGATTTATCGGCCTTCAATCCCATCAATTTCCCCAACACAATTTCCTGACTAATAAGGATTTCCCTCAGTTCCTCCTTCTTACCAGACCCTCTGACCCCTTTTGTATCCCCTTGTATTCCCCACCAGCCAACCCTTACTTTCTGAATCTGGGATGCCAATTTATTGCTGAATATGAGTTCTGTGCTATGGGCTTTAGATTTTCAAACTTCATTTAATGTAAGACACTTAGACAAAGGAAAGAACTTTCATGCCATCAGTTTGTGATGGGTATAAACTTGCATCCTAAATGTGCAATGATAATTTTCCACCTCAGTATGCAGCAGTTCCTCAGGGCAGTATCCTAGGCCTAACAATCTTCAGATGTTTTATCAGTAACCTTCCTTCCATCATAAGGTCAGAAGTAGGATGTTAGCTGATGATTGCTCAGTGTTCAGCTCTATTTGCAGTTCTTCAAATAATGAAGCAGTCCATGCCTGCATACAGCAAGACCTAGACAATATACAGGCTTTGGCTGATAAGTGGCAAGTAACATTAGCAGCATACCAGTGACCAACCCCAACAAGAAAGAACCTAACCACTCCCCTTAACATTCAATGCAATTACCTTCATTGAATCCCCCATCATGAACATCTTCGAGGATCCATTGTACAGAAATTCAACTGCACTAGCCACAAAATGCCGTGGCTACCAGAGCAGGTCAGAGGCGGGATATTCTGTGGTGAGTGATTCACCTCTTGATTCTCCAAAGCTACTCCACCACCTATAAGGCACAAGTCAGAAGCGTATGAAATACCCTCTATTTGTTTGGATGGGTGAAGCTGCAACAACACTTAAGAAGCTCAAAAGCATCCAGGACAAAGCAGCCCGCTTGATTGGCACCCCATCCAACACCTTAAACATCCACTCCCTCCACCACACCATGGCTGCAATGTGTACTATTCACAGGATGCATTGCAGCAACTCACCAAGGCTTTTTCAGCAGCACCTCCCAAACATGCGAGCTCCACCAACGACAAAGACAAGTGCAGTAAGTGTATGGGAACACCATCACCTCCAAGTTCTTCTCTAAGTCACACATCATTCCGACTTGAACATATATTGCCGTTTATTCCTTCATCGGCGCTGGGTCAAAATCCTGTAACTCGCTATCTAACAGCATTGTGGGAGTACCTTCACAACATAGACTGCAGTGGTTCAAGAAAACGTCCCACCACTCTCAAGGGCAACTAGGAATTAACAATAAATCATGGACTTGCCAACAATGCCTACATCCTGAGAATAAATATTAAAAATCTCAGTATGCCACCCAATTCTTTGCACAGTGTTCAACGTTAAATGTAGGAGCTTGAAGAATCATAAACTGATGTAAAAGAAAATAGAAGATACTGAAAAGAATAAAAATTAATAGGAACCTGACTTTATTGCCAATGTGTCACAATGTTTGGAGTTTTTTTTGTAAGAAATAATAACTAGTTCTGTACATTTAAAAAATGTATTTATTTTTTAGATATGTTGCCTTTATAGAGGGTTGATTACTAGCATGGGTTTTACAAAATTAATAAAGGTAATTATATTCTGTTTAACATTCACACAAAACTAAATGGCTGATGGAAATACTGTGTTATCTTGATGTGTTTTGTGATTTATTTTGTTTTGTAAATGAGGAATGTTATTCTCCAGTGGGGTTTGTACCCTCTCTTTCCCTCAGTTTTTTGCTCCACTCTCTCAGGTCAATGCTAGGCCAAGGAAATATTTAGTCAATGGAGCAGAAGCCACCAATGCGACCGAGCTGGCTACCAGGAGGTGCACAGCAGTGATCTCTTGGATTTACCCCTTTAGCTGTTCTTTCCCTACATGGGAGATTTAGTCCCACACTCAATAGCTTCCTATACATCACAACTCAGATCAAATCTGGTTCAAATCTGCGTCCATCTACTCTGTGATACTCTGTTGGTTTTCCAATGCACGACCAAGCTGGCTGGATCTGAGTTTTTTTATAGTGGGTGAGGATGGAAAGGATACATGGAGGCCTTTCCCCAAACAATCCTGGTCCTATTATATAAGTTCCCAATAAATCTTGTAACTGCATTTACTGCACAATAATCCTAAACTTATTAAAATCTGAATATGTTGGAATGATACATAAAATATTTCTATTTCATGTATATTTATTGATGGTAGATAATGGAATCAAATATTTTAGATAATATTTATCATTGACATGTGCCTCTGAAGTCCCCCAAGGATCTATTCTTGGCCCCCTCATATTTTTCATCTATATGCTGCCATTTGGCGACATAATCTGAATACACAACACACACTGCATTGCCTCTCTTTTGCCAACCTGCTTGTCTGACATCCAGACGAGTCGCAATTTCCTCCAATTAAATATTGGGAAGACTGATGCCATTATCTTCTGCTCCCACCATAAACTCAATTCCCTCAACATCAATTGCATCCCTCTCCCTGGTGTTTTTCTCAGGATGAACACAACTGTTTGCATCCCTGGCATCCTAGTTGACTCTGACTTGAGCTTCCAACACCACATAGTCTCCATTACAAAGACTGCTTCCTTCCACTTCTGTAACATTACCCGTCTCTGTCTCTGCCTCAGCCCATCTGCTGCTGAATGCCTCAGCCATGCTTTTGTTACCTCCATACTTGACTATTCCAATGCTCTCTTGGCTGGCTCCCATCTTCCACCCTCCATAAACTTGAGCTCATCCAAAACTCTACTGCCATATCGTAACTCGCACCAAGTCCCATTCACCCATCATCCCTGTGCTCGCTGTCCGACATTGGCTTCCGGTTCACACACACACGATTTTTAAATTCTCATCCTTGTGTTCAAATCTCTCAATGGCCTTTCCTCTCCCTGTCTCTGTTACCTCCTCCAGCCCTACGACCCTCTACATCTTCCAAATCTGGCCTCTTGTGCATCGCCCAATCTCTTCACTCCACTATTGGTGACCTCTCCTTCAGCTTTCTATGCCCTAATTTCTGGAATTCCCTTCTTAAATCTCTCAGCATCTTCACCTCTCTCTCTCCTTATTTAAGACCCTTCTTAAGACCTACCTCTTTGACCAAGCTTTCCGTCACTCATCCTAATATCTCCTACTTTGGCTCCGAGTAAATTTTTGCCTGATTATGCTTCTGTGAAGCACCTTGGAATGTTTTCCTACATCAAAGGCACTATATAAATGTAAGTTCCTTTTATTGATGTTGCTATAAGATATCACCAACATTCCTTCAATAACTAATGAAACAAACTCACAATATCATAATAGCGTAACAACTATAATATTTTTTGACATTATATTTTGACATTATATGAAAAGTTTTGTTCATGAATTGCATCTTGCTTTGCTTTATGGTCTATTGATAGTAAACTATTTCCAATGCACAGACATTTAGACCAACAGCTTGGAATCCATTATGCAATGTTATTCACTGAGATCCCAGGTGGTTCAGACATTCATTTTACATTAATCTCTACAATGTACAGACAGCAAACAGTTTCTTCAGCTGTTGGCCTAGGAAAATTTCCATATTTATGCATTTAAATGACAAAATGCATAAGTACTGCAATACAATTAATGCAAGTTCATTGAATAATAATTCATGGCAGACTGCCAGAAAATTATGTAATCATATATTAATTCATATCAACATACAATTAGTTACATTATATTATGTTAGGTATCAATATCTGTCTTACAATTAGATGTAACAAGTGTTAAAAGTTTTCAGCATAGTTAATGCATAATTCTTTGTGTTTTTCAGTTGACTTCAGCTTTCAGTCAACTCATATTACATATTAACTACTGTTTCCTATTTTTCCAGTATGTTTTCCACTTCTACTTCGGTTTCTGATTCTTCAAGTTCATACTAATATGGTTAAATCAACCAAGCAACTTCTTGCATTCAGGAATCTGACAGAATATCACACTTATCCTTCATTGCTCAACCAAATGTGTACACCCAGAGGAATAATTGTACCATCAAGGGATCTTTGGAAATTAGCAAATACAAGTGTGCAAGTGTTATCTCCATCAGAAATTACCAACATTAACATTACACAACCCTTCCAATTTGGAATATAATTGCATCCTGGGGAAGTGCACACATTTCATCACATTCGCTAATGGTTAATTCCAGGCTCCCAGGGAAAAAACAAACGATGGCATGAAAATCCAACTATATTTCATTTTTTTCTTTTGTCATAAAATTGATCTGGTGATCTGCCACCATAAGTAAAGCTGCTGTCACCCGGTTCATACAATCAGATACGGTAGACTAGCTGAGGCATGCGGTAGCAGCTACAGTGAGCTGATAGATGCCAGAAGGATAGAAAGTGAGAACAGCTGTCCCCTTAACTGCTACCAGGAAGGCTGTGCTCATTATGGGATCTGCTTGCAAATCCTACCTTTATCGCTGACAGCGGTCAAAGACTGTTTGCTTGAACAACTGAAAACTCTGGAGACATTGGTTGGGTGTCAGATCCAGAACTCATGATCCACCCATACGGGAATATATCTCATCTCCCCTGATTTCCTTTCCTATCCTATCTCTACAACTCTTCATAATGGGCTGGATTTTCGGTTGTCTAACACCTCAATTAATGGCCAGAGGGAGCGTTAATGGGAGCATAAGAATTTACCGACTGGAAGCCCAGCTTTTAGCGCCGCGACCGAAAAGTCATTAGAGTCTCACCGGGGGCACAAACCAGTAGCGCCTGGCTGCTGATGATCACTTCGACCATGATGTATTCCTGGTGCAACGCCCACGTTTGCTCCCCGGTCAGAAAATTAGGTGTGGCCGCCACATTCAACGGTCACCAAGAACAACATCGGGAAAAACAGTCGGTACAGGCCTGCAGAATCATTAACTGGTGGCTATTTAAAGGGAAGAGGAAGCGCTTCCCTCTGAGGTCACTGTCAGTGCAACGTTTACACAGAGCACGGTGCGTGAGCCTCCGAGTTCGCAGCGGCAGACAGACATAACAGTACAAATGATTTTGAAAACTTTAAAGGGCGCATTACTATGCTGCGCTTTTAAGGCTCGGCTGTTCCCGGGGTCTGACTCGGAGTTCCGCGCATGCGCAATGGGTCCGCCAAATTTACTGACCAAATTTTCGTTATTGTCTCCCCAGCTGTGGTGTGCAATGGCTGATTTAGTGCCCCCGTCAACTCCTCGCCCGATTCTGATGAATTTCTGGTCGGAGGGCGCAAACATTTTCAAGGCGTTAAAATTACTGCTCCCCCTGGGTTACCGTCCAAAATGAGGCGCGACTGAATTTCTCCCCCAAAGTTTTTCCTTGTGCTTAAATGGTGCACCATATTTATTTAGGCTTTGCAGCTGTAAAAGAAAAATTGGGGGAATAATTACAATATAAAGTGCTCTCATTCCACATGCTGTGAAAAACAGAACCAAAAATAATCCTAGTTGCAGCATTTTCTCATTAGCTGGATGTAGGAAGCTCTTTATATTGAAAGTATTTCCACAGCACTTTCTTCATTTAAGCGTTTTATGCCCACACACTTTCCTCCTCCTGTAAGGGCTTGCCCATATATATATTAATGTGGCTATGAAATCATAGTGGCTGAAATTGCTGGTAACACTCTAATCAATGTGTCCATGAAGCACAAAACTAGCCATCAGTGTGATTTTGCACAAACTCACATTAGGAATACTATTCCACAATAGTATCACTTACCAATGTGCAAAAAAAATCATTAATGCATTTGCAAACATCAATCATACATTAACCAACAAGGGAAACCAGATCCCTGAACATATTTCTGTATTAATCGGCCTTTTGAGTTAAGGTATCAGTGTTAATGGGTTTCACATATATACGATACAGTGCAAGTAAACATAATCAGGATTAATACATGTGCCTGCTCCTTCACCATCATATTCTTTTGCCTTGCATCTCAAAGAAATAAAAGACTGCTTTGTCGTTCAATACTCAAAATTATTCTTAACATTTTGCACAACCCGATCTAAATAAATTTCAGTTTGAAACTGAAGTGGAAATTATTGATAATATCGTCTTCTTCTTTCATATGGTAGTAGAAAAGCATATCAAATGTAAATTTCTAAGTCAAATATTTAAGCCAAAGCTTCCTGTGTAATATCTTATAGGCTGCCTGCGAATTTCCTCTGAGGGTAGTGCTCAATAATGTGCTCCAGAGTCTGATTAGGAGCTCCACAGTCACATGATGGGAATGCTTTAATCTTCCACCTATGGAGAAGGTTGCAGCATCTATCACGATCAGTTCTGAGACGGTTGATGGTTGTCCAATGTTTGCGAGGAAGATTTGATCCTTCAGGTTGTACTGCGAGGTCCTCTATAAGGAATCTATTCGGTATGTCACAGTTCTTCCAAGCAAATCATTGGATATTATAATAGATAAAGCATTCAATTAGTGCACTCTTGAGGTAGTACATTGGTCGTGAAAAGTAACTTTGTATATATTTCCATATATAATCTGATTAAACAGTGGGTGGAGAACATCACTTGAGACAACTATAGTGAACTAAGTAAAGTAAAATTGTCCACTTTAAGTTACCTAACAAGCAATGCTTGCATGGAAACACAAATGAAAATAGATTTTTCCATATATTAATTTGGCTGGAAATTATATTAAAAAAATTGACCACCTATCAATGGAATGATTTTTTTTTCCCTTAAGGAACTACTAAAATTTATTTCCTGTCATGGTTTATCCTGTACAAAAGAATTATGAAACTTTATGCAATTACTAGATTTTTATAACAGAAAGAAATTAATAATTACATATCACGAGAACCAAAGTACTTAGAATATTAAAGCAATCAAAGCATCTGCAAGTACTTCAATCTCTGTTTCTGGTTATCTAGTTCCGCTCCTATATGCTATTGTATGTATTGTCAGCCACTGGCTCAGTTGGTAGCACCCTCACCTCTGAGTTGTGGGTTCATGTCCCACTTCTGAGACATGAGCACAAAAATCCAGGATGGCACTGCACTGTCGGAAGTGCTGTCATAGAAACATAGAAATATAGAAAGTAGGTGCAGGAGTAGGCCATTCGGCCCTTCGAGCCTGCACCACCATTCAACAAGATCATGGCTGATCACCCACCCCAGCACCTCCCCCCCCACGCCTCCTCCACACCCCCCCCGACCCACCCCAGCCACAAGGACCACATCCAACTCCCTCCCGAACACATCCAATGAACTGGCATCAACAACTCTCCGCGGCAGGGAACCCCACAGGCCAACAACTCCCCGAGTGAAGAAGTCTCTCCCAATCCCAGCCCCAAACAGCCACCCCCCCCCCCGGCTCCGGACCCACCCAACACCGGGAACACTCCCCCCGCACCCAACCCACCCCGTCCCGTCAGAATCCTTACCAAATGCCGAACACCCCCGGATGTCGAGCACCCAGCCCCGGCCACCCCGGAACCACACCCCCGCGACGCCAACCACACCACATCCACCAACCACCATCTGCGCAGTCAACCCGTCCACCCCACTCTGAACACTCCCCGCACCGAGGCACAGAGCCCCCAGGCCCACCCCTCCAACACACTTCGCCCCCCAGACCTCCGCTGCAATGTGGCCCCTCCTGTCTCCAGCCCTGGGTTTCTCCGCCCCCCACCTCCACCACTCTCCCCTCCATCCCCCACCCCCGTCTCCCCTCAACTTCCCTCTGCCTCCCCGCACAGGCTCCCATCTTGGGGGCGGTAACCTTCTGGGGCAGGGAATTTTAGCCCCCAGCATGGAAGTCCTGCTCCCGTCGCAGAATTGGCCTTACCCCCCTCAATGGAAGCGGAGTGCAATTTCCCACACTCCACTTCCTTTGGGGGCAGTTACCGGGGCACGACTGGATGCTCCTGTGACAGTTAGAACTGGTGCTCTCCACTCTCTGTCCTGTGACAGTGGGAACTGGTGCTCTCCACTCTCCCGTCCTGTGACAGTGGGAACTGGTGCTCTCCACTCTCCCGTCCTGTGACAGTGGGAACTGGTGCTCTCCACTCTCTGTCCTGTGACAGTTTGAACTGGTGCTCTCCACTCTTCCGTCCTGTGACAGTTTGAACTGGTGCTCTCCACTCTCCCGTCCTGTGACAGTGGGAACTGGTGCTCTCCACTCTCTGTCCTGTGACAGTTTGAACTGGTGCTCTCCACTCTTCCGTCCTGTGACAGTGGGAACTGGTGCTCTCCACTCTCCTGTCCTGTGACAGTGGGAACTGGTGCTCTCCACTCTCTGTCCTGTGACAGTTGGAACTGGTGCTCTCCACTCTCTGTCCTGTGACAGTTGGAACTGGTGCTCTCCACTCTCTGTCCTGTGACAGTTGGAACTGGTGCTCTCCACTCTCTGTCCTGTGACAGTTGGAACTGGTGCTCTCCACTCTCCCGTCCTGTGACTGTTGGAACTGGTGCTCTCCACTCTCTCTCCTGTGACAGTGGGAACTGGTGCTCTCCACTCTCTGTCCTGTGACAGTGGGAACTGGTGCTCTCCACTCTCTGTCCTGTGACAGTTGGAACTGGTGCTCTCCACTCTCCCATCCTGTGACAGTGGGAACGGGTGCTCTCCACTCTCTGTCCTGTGACAGTTGGAACTGGTGCTCTCCACTCTCTGTCCTGTGATAGTTGGAACTGGTGCTCTCCACTCTCTGTCCTGTGACAGTTTGAACTGGTGCTCTTCACTCTCCCGTCCTGTGACAGTGGGAACTGGTGCTCTCCACTCTCCCGTCCTGTGACAGTGGGAACTGGTGCTCTCCACTCTCCCGTACTGTGACAGTTGGAACTGGTGCTCTCCACTCTCCCGTCCTGTGACAGTGGGAACTGGTGCTCTCCACTCTCCCGTACTGTGACAGTGGGAACTGGTGCTCTCCACTCTCTGTCCTGTGACAGTTTGAACTGGTGCTCTTCACTCTCCCGTCCTGTGACAGTGGGAACTGGTGCTCTCCACTCTCCCGTCCTGTGACAGTGGGAACTGGTGCTCTCCACTCTCCCGTACTGTGACAGTTGGAACTGGTGCTCTCCACTCTCCCGTCCTGTGACAGTGGGAACTGGTGCTCTCCACTCTCCCGTACTGTGACAGTTGGAACTGGTGCTCTCCACTCTCTGTCCTATGACAGTTGGAACTGGTGCTCTCCACTCTCCCGTCCTGTGACAGTTGGAACTGGTGCTCTCCACTCTCTGTCCTGTGACAGTTGGAACTGGTGCTCTCCACTCTCCCGTCCTGTGACAGTTGGAACTGGTGCTCTCCACTCTCCCGTCCTGTGACAGTTGGAACTGGTGCTCTCCACTCTCCCGTTCTGTGACAGTTGGAACTGGTGCTCTCCACTCTCCCGTCCTGTGACAGTTGGAACTGGTGCTCTCCACTCTCTGTCCTGTGACAGTTGGAACTGGTGCTCTCCACTCTCCCATCCTGTGACAGTGGGAACGGGTGCTCTCCACTCTCTGTCCTGTGACAGTTGGAACTGGTGCTCTCCACTCTCCCGTCCTGTGACAGTGGGAACTGGTGCTCTCCACTCTCCGTCCTATGACAGTTGGAACTGGTGCTCTCCACTCTCTGTCTTGTGACAGTGGGAACTGGTGCTCTCCACTCTCTGTCCTATGACAGTTGGAACTGGTGCTCTCCACTCTCTGTCCTATGACAGTTGGAACTGGTGCTCTCCACTCTCCCGTCCTGTGACAGTTGGAACTGGTGCTCTCCACTCTCTGTCCTGTGACAGTTGGAACTGGTGCTCTCCACTCTCCCGTCCTGTGACAGTTGGAACTGGTGCTCTCCACTCTCCCGTCCTATGACAGTTGGAACTGGTGCTCTCCACTCTCCCGTCCTGTGACAGTTGGAACTGGTGCTCTCCACTCTCTGTCCTGTGACAGTTGGAACTGGTGCTCTCCACTCTCCCGTCCTGTGACAGTTGGAACTGGTGCTCTCCACTCTCCCGTCCTGTGACAGTTGGAACTGGTGCTCTCCACTCTCCTGTCCTGTGACATTTGAACTGGTGCTCTCCACTCTCTGTCCTGTGACAGTTTGAACTGTCTTTTGGATGAGATGTTAAACCGAGGCCCTGTTTACTCTCTCAGGTGGGTGTAAAAGATTTCAAAGCACTATTTTAAAGAAGAACAGGGGAGTTATCCCCGGTGTCCTGACCAATATTTGTCTGTCAGGCAATATAACAAAAACAGATTATCTGGTCATTATCACATTGCTGTTTGTGGGAGCTTGCTTTGTGCAAATTGGCTGCCATGCTTTAAAATTGCAACAGTGAATATGCTTCAAAAAATACTTAATTGGCTGTAAATTGCTTTGGGATGTCTGGTGATCTTTTATCTATTGATCAGCAATCAACAAATTGGGAAAGCCTCAATCAATGAAAGCAGAAATAACAAACCAATGATGCAGAAATATTTGCAGCATATGCCTCATTGGGAAACAAATGAAGCAGACTATAATCATATAGAAATATCATGTAATTCTGAATGAATTGGCAGTTAGTTTGAATAATAGGAGAAAATAAACAGTCACTGTAAGACTGATGAAAAGTAGGGAAGATGTTAACCCCTGTTGCAGCTTCAGGCCTGAGGCAAATGCATTACCCAAGGAAGGTATCTGAAACTGGATACCTAACACTGCACATATGCAATGGTCTCTACAAAGTTAGAACGACTTGTATCAACTCAAATACCTGTGACCCTGGTATCTGATTAGCTTTATTAATAAAAGCTTGATATTGACTGAAAACTTCAGTGAATGATCAATTATTATAGCCAAATTTTTTTCCAGTCCCCATCTTCCATTGCGTTTGGACATTATTTCATCCTATGTGTAAGATCATGAGACAAATATCCCTCCAACTACTTACTTAGGATTCAAGCTCTAGCTCAAGCTGTGCCAGAAATGCATGGTTCAAGTTCCACTTTACGTAACCTAGGCTGAAGCTTCAGTGCAGTGCTGACTGAATGCTGCTTTGTCAGAAGTGGAGTCTTTCAGACAAGGGCCTGGATTTCCTTCTGATTTTTGGTGAGGTAAACAGAGTTAACTGGATTCTTAGAGGCTACAACCTCAAATCTGAATTATCCTCCTAAAAAGTGACCAGTCTCGAATGCCCACCGGGAGCACAATTGGTCTTATACAAATGGCGTCAAGGGGGTGCGGCTAGCCCCTCTGATCCATTTCCCCAATTTCAGCCTAAATAGTTGTAGCCCGATATTGGCATTATTGCAGCTGCAGGAGGGTACCACTGAGATGGATACCACATTATGGCCATTTTGTGTATTGCTACTGAAGGTTGCCTCATTATCAAACTCCAATACTTTGGAGGTTCAGTCAGCACTTGTGCTGTTGGTTTTATTCAGTTCTGCTCAAAGTACAGCTTTGTATTGGGGATATGGATTTCCCAATGGGAATGCCTCTATTCTCTTATTATGATGAGGATATTGGAGAGGACTAGAGTGCAGCCTCTTCGAGTCAGGCTTCACTAATGACGTCTCTTCCCTGTGTGCTCATATTCAATCATCAGGGTCTACAACCAAGAAGGTCTTACTTAAACTTTTCTGCCCGTCCGCACCTCAGAAGGCTGCACCAACTGCACCCATACCACCTGAGGTTATTGGGGAAATATGTCAACTGCAGCCCACTTTCACCAGACAAAAAGCATTGCCTGTACTAGTCAAATCCGCGACTGCCTTGAATTATTTACACCTCTATCCTTCAACACAGCAGCAGGTAATCTCTGCCACAACTGCTCACCATTGCATCAGGAAGGTCACTGATGTAGTATTCAGGCGGGATGCACAATATTTTCCTTCTCAGTGGAAGAAGACAAACAAAGCAAGAGAACTATAGACTGACCTATATGAACACAAGAACATAAAAATTAGGAGCAGGAGAACGCCATACACCCCCTTGAGCCTGTTCTACCATTCAATAACATCATGGCTGATCTTCGACCTCAACTCCACTCTCCTGCCCTATCTACATATCCCTTAATTCCTCTGGAGTCCAAAAATCTATCTATCTCTTGAATACACCCAACGACTGAATATCTACAGCCCTCTGGGGCAGAGAATTCCAAAGATTCACAACCCTCTGAGTGAGGAAATTCCTCCTCATCTCTGTCTTAAATTGCCGGCCCATTATCCTGAGACTATGCCTCCTACTTCTAGACTCTCCAGCCAGAGGAAACAATCTCTCAGCATCTACCCTGTCAATCATCCTCAGAATCTTATATGTTTCAATGAGATCACCTCTCATTTTTCTCAACTTCAGAGAGTATATACCCAATCAACTCAAACTCTCGTCATAGGACAACCCTCCCATTCCAGGGATCATCTTCATTGCTCCACCTCTAAATAAGGAGAACAAAACTGTGCACAGTACTCCAGGTGTGGTCTCACCAGAGTCTTGTCCAATGTAGCAGGACTTCCTTACTCTTGTACTCCAACTCTCCAGCAATAAAGGCCAACATGCCATTTGCAATCCTAATTGCTTGCTGTACCTGAATGCTAACTCTCTGTGTTTCTTGTACTAGGACACCCGAATCTCTCTGAACACCAACATTTAATAGTTTCTCACCATTTAAAAAATATTCTGCTTTACTATTCCTACCAAAGTGAATAACCTCACATTTCCCCACATTATACCCTACCTGTCTCCTTATTGCCCATTCAATTAATCTGTCTATATCCCTTTGCAGGCTCTTTAGAATCATAGAATTATAGAATGGTTACAGCACAGAAGGAGGCCATCCAGCCCGTCGAGCCCATGCCAGCTCTCTGAAGAGCTCTTCAGCTAGTCCCACTCCCCCATGCTTTCCCCGTAGCCCTGCAATTTTTTTTTCTTCAGGTACTTATCCAATTCCCCTTTGAAAGTCACGATTGAATCTGCCTCCATCACCCTTTCAGGCAGTGCATTCCAGATCCTAACCACTTGTTGCGTAAAAATATTTTTTCTCGTGTCGCCTTTGGTTCTTCTGCCAATCACCTTAAATCTGTGTCCTCTGGTTCTTGACCCTTCTGCCAATGGGAACAGTTTCTTTCTACTCTGTCTAGAGCCCTCATGATTTTGAACATCTCTATCAAATCTCCTCTCAACCTTCTCTGCTTGAAGGAGAACAACCCCAACTTCTCCAGTCTATCCACGTAACTAAAGTCCCTCATCCCTGGAACTATTCTTGTAAATCGTTTCTGCACCCTCTGCAAGGCCTTCACATCCTTCCTAAAGTGCAGTGCCCAGAATTGGACACAATACTCCAGTTGAGGCCGAACCAGTGTTTTATAAAGGTTCATCATAACTTCCTTACTTTTGTACTCTATACCTCTATTTATGAAGTCTAGGATCCCGTATGCTTTTTTAATCACTTTCTCAACCTGTCCTGCCACCTTCAACAATTTGTGCACATATACCCCCAGGTCCCTCTGATCCTGCACCCACTTTAGAATTGTACTCTTTAGTTTATTTTGCCTCTCCTCATTCTTCACACCAAAATGTATCACGTTGCACATTTCTGCATTACATTTCATCTGTCACATGTCCACCCATTTCACCAGCCTGTCTATGTTAACTTGAAGTCTATCACTATCATCCTCCTCACTGTTGACGATACTTCCAAGTTTTGTGTCATCTGCGAATTTTGAAATTGTACTCCCAAGTCTAAGTCATTAATATACATCAAGAAAAGCAGTGGTCCTAGTACCGACCCCTGGGGAACACCACTCTATACCTTCTTCCAGTCCGAAAAACAACCATTCACCACTGCTCTGTTTCTTGTCACTTAGCTAATTTTGTATCTAGGCTGCTATTGTCCTTTTAGTTCCATGGGCTTCAACTTTGCTTGCAAGCCAATTATGTGGCACTTTATCAAACACCTTTTGGAAGTCCATGTACACCACACCAACTGCATTGCCCTCATCAACCCTCTCTGTTACCTCATCAAACAACTCAGTTAACTAGGTTAAACTCGATTTGCCTTTAACAAATCTGTGCTGGCTTTCCTTAATTAAGCCACCCCTATCCAAGTGAATTTTGTCCCTGATTACTGTTTCTAAAAGCTTCCCAACTACCGAGGTTAAACTGACTGGCCTGTAATTGCTGGGTTTTTCTTTACACCCTTTTTTGAACAAGGGTGTAACATTTGCAATTCTCCAGTCCTCTGGCACCACCCCTGTATCTATGGAGTATTGGAATATTATTGCTAGTACCTCTGTGATTTCCGTCCTCAATTCCCTTAGCATGCTAGGGTGCATTCCATCTGCTCCTGGTGATTTATCAACTTTAAGTACAGCCAGCCTTTCTTCTTTATCCATTGTTATCCTAGTAAATGTCTCCACTACCTTCTCCTTCACTATGTCTGTGGCAGAATCTGCTTCCTTGATGAAGCCAGATGCAAAGTACTGGTTTAGTACCTCAGCCATACCCTCTGCCTCCATGCGTAGGTTCTCCTTTTTGGCCCCTAATCAGCCCCATCCCTCCTCTTACTTCCCCTTTGGGCCCAAGTGCAGCATGGGCCAGCCCACACCGCGATATGTGTGCGCACTAGGTCCGTGCAGCAGAGCTGGTCTCCAGTCGTCTTGGTTAATTCTTGCCACTGGACCAAGACCTAGCTCTGTCAAGCATGTGTGGTGGCTGGTGTGCAACGGCCACCACACATTAAAAAAATCCACGCACAGGCATCTTCCACCCTTCAGCATATAGTTCAGGACCTGGAACATTAGGTCCTTCATTCAAACACCTGCGAACTAATTCCTTTTTGCGTGGAAGCAAGCATTTCTCGATACGAGGGACCACCAATGATGATGAAGATGATGACTATTTATATGCCATTGACAGAGTGCTTCTGTCATCTCACCTTCAGCTGCCATAGAAACATAGAAACGTAGAAATTTACAGCGCAGAAGGAGGCCATTTCGACACATTGTGTACGCACTGGCCGAAAAAAAGCCACACAGCCCTCGGTCAGCAGCCCTGAAGGTTACATATAAACCTATGAACAATGAACAATGGCGAACAGGTAAAGAGCATTGGGCCCAACCAGTCCGCCCCACACAACTGCGATACCCCATGTATCGCAACATCTAACCCACTCGGAGCCACGTGATCTCCTGGGAGAGGCAAAACAACAGTTAAAATCCAGGGAAGCAGGTACTGGTCCTGTAGCGAAAAACAGTTAATCGTTACTTTATAGTCCCCACAAATTCTGACCGTGCCATCGCCTTTGAGAACCGGAACAATCGGACTGGCCCACTCGTTGAACTCCACCGGCACGATGATGCCTTCTCGCTGCAGCCTGTCCAGCTCGATCTCCACTTTCTCTCACATCATATATGGCACCGCCCGTGCCTTGTGGTGGACGGGTCGTGTACCGGGAATGAAGTGGAACTGTACTTTTGCCCCCGAGAAACTTCCGGTGCCTGGCTCAAACAACGACGGGAACTTGCTTAGAATCTGGGCACATGAGGCTTCGTCAACAGATGAAAGCGCTCGGATGTCGTCCCAGTTCCAGCGGACATTTCCAGCTTCTGCCGAACAGTGTGGGGCCATCTCCTGGTACAATCCATACTGGGAGTTCGTGCACTGCTCCATCATATGAGACTTTTACTGCTGCGCTGTCAATAACAGGGATCAGCTCTTTAGTGTAAGTTTTTAGCTTGGTATTAATGGGGCTAAGCTTGGGCCTGTATGCCTTGTTGCACCACAGCCTGTCGAAGGTCTTTTTTCTCATGATAGACTGACTCGCACCCATGTCCAGTTTCATGGATACTGGAATTCCGTCCAGTTCGACTTTTAGCATGATCGATAGACATTTCATGGTGAAGGTGTGTACCCCGTACACTTCTGCTTCGTCGGATTGAGTCTCTAGTTCAGCCTGATCCACCATGGATCAATCCTCCTCTGCAATGTGGTGGTTTGCAGGGTTTACAGTTCATCTGCACATTTGCTGGAGATGTCCCATTATTCCACAGCCTTTGCACACATAATGTTTGAAGCAGCATTGATGGGCTCAATGATCACCTCCGCAGCACCAACAAGGTGTTAACTGCCTCACATTAACGTTTGATGATGGACTCTGGGTCATCTGAGGTCGTGCAGCTGCAGGCGTGTACGTTCTGCGATATGCATTCCTGCCTGAAAACGACGTTACTTTGTGTACAGTACTTGCCGAAACTTCTTTGTGCTGCGAAATTTGTTTGGTGTTATCGCTGGTGGATATAAATACCTGGGCTATCGTTGTGGCTTTGCTCAGGCTCGGTGTTTCAACAGTCAATAGTTTGCGAAGGATAACCTCATGGCCAATGCCAAGCACAAAACAGTCTCTTAGCATTTGCTCCAGGAATCCATCAAATTTGCAATGTCCTACATGGCGCCTTAGTTCGGCGACATAGCTCGCCACTTCCTGGCCTTCAGACCGTTGACACGTGTAAAATCGATATCTTGCTATCAGAATGCTTTCCGTCGGATTTAGGTGCTCCCGGACCAGCGTACACAGTTCTTAACTCGATTTGCTTGTTGGTTTCACCGGAGCTAGACGATTCTTCATGAAGCCATAGGTTGTTGCCCCACAGATAGAAACATAGAAACATAGAAAACAAGTGCAGGAGCAGGCCATTCAGCCCTTCGAGCCTGCACCGCCATTCAATGAGTTCATGGCTGAACATGAAACTTCAGTACCCCATTCCTGCTTTCTCGCCATAACCCTTGATCCCCCGAGTAGTAAGGACTTCATCTAACTCCCTTTTGAATATATTTAGTGAATTGGCCTCAACTACTTTCTGTGGTAGAGAATTCCACAGGTTCACCACTCTCTGGGTGAAGAAGTTTCTCCTCATCTCGGTCCTAAATGGCTTACCCCTTATCCTCAGACTGTGACCCCTGGTTCTGGACTTCCCCAAAATTGGGAACATTCTTCCTGCCTCTAACCTGTCTAAACCCGTCAGAATTTTAAACGTTTCTATGAGGTCCCCTCTCATTCTTCTGAACTCCAGTGAATACAAGCCCAGTTGATCCAGTCTTTCTTGATAGGTCAGTCCCGCCATCCCGGGAATCAGTCTGGTGAATCTTCGCTGCACTCCCTCAATAGCAAGAATGTCCTTCCTCAAGTTAGGAGACCAAAACTGTACACAATACTCCAGGTGTGGCCTCACCAATGCCCTGTACAACTGTAGCAACACCTCCCTGCCCCTGTATTCAAATCCCCTCGCTATGAAGGCCAACATGCCATTTGCTTTCTTAACCGCCTGCTGTACCTGCATGCTAACCTTCAATGACTGATGTACCATGACACCCAGGTCTCGTTGCACCTTCCCTTTTCCTAATCTGTCACCATTCAGATAATAGTCTGTCTCTCCGTTTTTACCACCAAAGTGGATAACCTCACATTTATCCACATTATACTTCATCTGCCATGCATTTGCCCACTCACCTAACCTATCCAAGTCACTCTGCAGCCTAATAGCATCCTCCTCGCAGCTCACACTGCCACCCAACTTAGTGTCATCCGCAAATTTGGAGATACTGCATTTAATCCCCTCGTCTAAATCATTAATGTACAATGTAAACAGCTGGGGCCCCAGCACAGAACCTTGCGGCACCCCACTAGTCACTGCCTGCCATTCTGAAAAGTACCCGTTTACTCCTACTCTTTGCTTCCTGTCTGACAACCAGTTCTCAATCCACGTCAGCACACTACCCCCAATCCCATGTGCTTTAACTTTGCACATTAATCTCTTGTGTGGGACCTTGTCGAAAGCCTTCTGAAAGTCCAAATATACCACATCAACTGGTTCTCCTTTGTCCACTTTACTGGAAACATCCTCAAAAAATTCCAGAAGATTTGTCAAGCATGATTTCCCCTTCACAAATCCATGCTGACTTGGACCTATCATGTCACCATTTTCCAGATGCACTGCTATGACATCCTTAATAATTGATTCCATCATTTTACCCACTACTGAGGTCAGGCTGACCGGTCTATAATTCCCTGCTTTCTCTCTCCCTCCTTTTTTAAAAAGTGGGGTTACATTGGCTACCCTCCACTCCATAGGAACTGATCCAGAGTCAATGGAATGTTGGAAAATGACTGTCAATGCATCCGCTATTTCCAAGGCCACCTCCTTAAGTACTCTGGGATGCAGTCCATCAGGCCCTGGGGATTTATCGGCCTTCAATCCCATCAATTTCCCCAACACAATTTCCCGACTAATAAAGATTTCCTTCAGTTCCCCCTCCTTACTAGACCCTCTGACCCCTTTTATATCCGGAAAGTTGTTTGTATCCTCCTTAGTGAATACCGAACCAAAGTACTTGTTCAATTGGTCTGCCATTTCTTTGTTCCCTGTTATGACTTCCCCTGATTCTGACTGCAGGGAACCTACGTTTGTCTTTACTAACCTTTTTCTCTTTACATACCTATAGAAACTTTTGCAATCCACCTTAATGTTCCCTGCAAGCTTCTTCTCGTACTCCATTTTCCCTGCCCTAATCAAACCCTTTGTCCTCCTTTGCTGAGTTCTAAATTTCTCCCAGTCCCCAGGTTCGCTGCTATTTCTGGCCAATTTGTATGCCACTTCCTTGACTTTAATACTATCCCTGATTTCCCGAGATAGCCACGGTTGAGCCACCTTCCCTTTTTTATTTTTACGCCAGACAGGAATGTACAATTGTTGTAATTCATCCATGCGGTCTCTAAATGTCTGCCATTGCCCATCCACAGTCAACCCCCTAAGTATCATTCGCCAATCTATCCTAGCCAATTCACGCCTCATACCTTCAAAGTTACCCTTCTTTAAGTTCTGGACCATGGTCTCTGAAATTACTGTTTCATTCTCCATCCTAATGCAGAATTCCACCATATTATGGTCACTCTTCCCCAAGGGGCCTCGCACAATGAGATTGCTAATTAATCCTCTCTCATTACACAACACCCAGTCTAAGATGGCCTCCCCCCTAGTTGGTTCCTCAACATATTGGTCTAGAAAACCATCCCTTATGCACTCCAGGAAATCCTCCTCCACCGTATTGCTTCCAGTTTGGCTAGCCCAATCTATGTGCATATTAAAGTCACCCATTATCACTGCTACACCTTTATTGCATGCACCCCTAATTTCCTGTTTGATGCCCTCCCCAATATCCCTATTACTGTTTGGAGGTCTGTACACAACTCCTACTAACGTTTTTTGCCCTTTGGTGTTCTGCAGCTCTACCCATATAGATTCCACATCATCCAAGCTAATGTCTTTCCTAACTATTGCATTAATCTCCTCTTTAACCAACAATGCTACCCCACCTCCTTTTCCTTTTATTCTATCCTTCCTGAATGTTGAATACCCCTGAATGTTGAGTTCCCAGCCCTGATCATCCTGGAGCCACGTCTCCGTAATCCCAATCACATCATATTCATTAACATCTATTTGCACAATTAATTCATCCACCTTATTGCGGATACTCCTTGCATTAAGACACAAAGCCTTCAGGCTTGTTTTTTTAACACCCTTTGTCCTTTTAGAATTTTGCTGTACAGTGGCCCTTTTTGTTCTTTGCCTTGGGTTTCTCCGCCCTCCACTTTTCCTCATCTCCTTTCTGTCTTTTGCTTTTGCCTCCTTTTTGTTTCCCTCTGTCTCCCTGCATTGGTTCCCATCCCCCTGCCATATTAGTTTAAATCCTCCCCAACAGCACTAGCAAACACTAGGACATTGGTTCCGGTCCTGCCCAGGTGCAGACCGTCCGGTTTGTACTGGTCCCACCTCCTCCAGAACCGGTCCCAATGCCCCAGGAATTTGAATCCCTCCCTGCTGCACCACTGCTCAAGCCACGTATTCATCTGCGCTATCCTGTGATTCCTACTCTGACTATCACGTGGCACTGGTAGCAATCCCGAGATTACTACTTTTGAGGTCCTACTTTTTAATTTAGCTCCTAGCTCCTTAAATTCGTTTCGTAGGACCTCATCCCTTTTTTTACCTATGTCGTTGGTACCAATGTGCACCACGACAACTGGCTGTTCTCCCTCCCATTTCAGAATGTCCTGCACCCGCTCCGAGACATCCTTGACCCTTGCACCAGGGAGGCAACATACCATCCTGGAGTCTCGGTCGCGGCCGCAGAAACATCTATCTATTCCCCTCACCATTGAATCCCCTATCACTATTGCTGTCCCACTCTTTTTCTTGCCCTCCTGTGCAGCAGAGCCAGCCACGGTGCCATGAACTTGGCTGCTGCTGCCCTCCCCTGATGAGTCATCCCCCTCAACAGTACTCAAAACAGTGTATCTGTTTTGCAGGGGGAACACCACAGGGGACCCCTGCACTACCTTCCTTGCACTACTCTTCCTGCTGGTCTTCCATTCCCTAGCTGGCTGTGGACCCTTTCCCTGCGGTAAGACCAACTCACTACACATGATACTCACGTCATTCTCAGCATCGTGGATGCTCCAGAGTGAATCCACCCTCAGCTCCAATTCCGTAACGCGGACCGTCAGGAGCTGGAGGTGGATACACTTCCTGCACACGTAGTCGTCAGGGACACCGGAAGTGTCCCTGAGTTCCCACATGGTACAGGAGGAGCATAACAGCCGATAGTGAGGAGGATCGCCCTTCATTTGGCAGCGTTCTCGTCCCCTTCCAGCTCGTTGGCCACAAAGTATTGGTCGAGTCGCTCCACGAAGGCTCCCAATCATCCCCTTCTGAAAATTTCTCCAGGATACCAACAGATTTCTGCATTTTCATGTGATTGTTTAATATTGCGTCGCCAGTTGTTAAGCTCATAATAAAGTAATGTAACTAAGTACTGTAGACATGAGTAAGTGTGACCTTAGCTCCTTTGTTCAAACTCCAGAGTTCTCATACAGCATGGGAGGCCTGCTTATATACAGTGTTCCCAAGCGTTGCTGGGATCACTTGGGACTCCAACAGCTATGCCCTCTGGTGGCGTATGATACTAGGGTTGCATACATAACAGTTTCTGCAACCACCACTCTTCCAGGCAGTGAGTTCCAGATCCCCACAACCCTCTGCGTAAAGAAGCACCACCTCAAATCCCCTCTAAACTTTCTACCAACCACCTTAAAGCTATGCCCCCTCGTAATAGACCCCTCCACCACTGGAAATAGACCTTTACTATCCACTATGTCCAGGCCCCTCAATAATGTATATAACTCAATGAGGTCTCTTCTCAACCTCCTCTGTTCCAATGAGAACAAAATCAGCCTATCCAATCTGTCCTCATAACTAAGATTCTCCATTCCAGGCACTCTCTTTCGCGCAATCACGCCCTTCCTATAATACGACGACCAGAACTGCACGCAATACTCCAGCTGTGGTCTAACCAAAGTATTATATAATTTAAGCATAACCTCCCTGCTCTTATATTCTATGACTCGGCCAATAAAGGCAAGCATTCCGTATGCCTTCTTAACCACTTTATCCACCTGGCCTGCTACTTTCAGGGATCTGTGGACAAGCACTCCAAGGTCCCTTTGTTCATTTGCACTATTAAGTGGCCTACCGCTTAATGTGTATACCCTTTCCTTATTATCCCTCCCAAAGTGCATCACCTCACACTTCTCTGAATTAAATTCCATTTGCCACTGCTCTGTCCACCTGACCAATAGATTGATATCCTCCTGCAGCCCATGACTTTCCTCTTATTAACCACATGGCCAATTTTAGTGTTGTCTGCAAACTTCTTAATTATACTCCGTATATTCAGATCTAAATCATTGATATATACCACAAAAAGCAAGGGTCATAGTACTGAGCCCTACGGAACCTCACTGGAAACATCCTTCCAGTCACAAAAACATCTATCAATCATTATCCTTTGCTTCCTACCTCCAAGCCAATTTTGGATCCAACTTGACACTTTGCTCTGTATTCCATGGACTTCATGACTAGACTACCATGTGGGACCTTATCAAAAGCTTTGCTAAAGTCCATATATACTACATCGTACTCACTACCCTCATTGACCCTCTTGGTTACCTCCTCAAAAAATTCAATCAGGTTAGTCAGACATGATCTTCCCTTAACAAATCTGTGCTGACTGTCCCTAATTAATCCATGCCTTTCCAAATGCAATTTATCCTGTCTTTCATGATTTTTTCCAATAATTTTCCCACCACTGAGGTTAGGCTGACAGGCATGTAATTACTCGGCCTATCCCTTTCTCCCTGCTTAAACAAGGGTATTACATTAGCAGTCCTCCAGTCCTCCGGCACCATGCTCATATTCAAAGAGGACTGGAAAATGATGCTATTTCCTCTTTTACTTCGCTCAACAGCTTGGGATGCATTTCATCCGGGCCTGGAGACTTATCTACTTTCAAAGCTGCTAAACCCCTTAATACTTCCTCTCTCACTATATTCATTTCATCCGGAATATCAGACTCTTCCTCGATAGCAGTATCTGCATTGCCCCTTTCCTTTGTGAAAACAGATGGAAAGTATTCGTTAAGAACCATCCCAACAACTTCCGCCTCCACACAAAGATTACCGTCATGGTCTGTAATAGGCCCTACCCTTTCTTTAGTTGCCCTCTTACTCTTAATATATTTATAGAACATCTTTGGGTTTTCCTTAATTTTACTGGCCAAGAATTTCTCGTGCTCTCAGCCAAGTGCTCTCTCTTAGCATTCTTAATATCCTTTTTAATTTTGCCTCTTAACTTTCTATATTCCTCTAAAGATTCTATAGTATTTAGCTGTTGATATATGACATAAGCGTCCCTTTTTTTCTTAATCCTCCCCTGTAAGTCTTTAGACCTGCAAGGGGCTCCAGAATTATTTTTCCCAGCCTTTTTCTTTAAGGGCACATGTTTGGCCTGAGCCTTCCGGATCCCCTCCTTAAATGCCTCCCATTGTTCCGACAATGATTTACCCACAGGTAGCTGTTTCCAGTCCACCATGGCTAAATCATTCCTTAACTTACAAAATTACCTTTTCCCCAATTCGGAAATTTTATTCCAGGCCTATTCTCGTCCTTATGCATAACCAACTTGAATCTGACTGAATTATGGTCACTGGCACCCAAGTGCTCACCCACTAATACCCCTTCAACCTGCCCAGCTTCATTCCCCAAAACTAAATCCAAGACTCCCCCTCGTGTTGCGCTTGCTACATACTGACTAAAAAAGTTCTCTTGAATTCATTTCAAGAATTCCGCAACCTCTATACCCTTCATACTAAATTTGTCCCAATCAATATTTGGATAGTTAAAATCCCCTCCTATTACTACCCTATCGTTTTTGGACTTCACAGCAATTTGCTTACGTATTTGCTCCTCTATCTCTCTCCCACTGTTTGGGGGTCTATAATACACACCCAGCAGTGTGATCGCCCCTTTTTTATTTTTCAATTCGACCCATAAGGCCTCATTTGATGATCCCTCTAACATATCATCCCTCCTCACCGCTGTAATATTTTCTTTGATCAGTACCACAACCCCCCGCCCCCCTTTTTATCCCCCTCTCTATCTTGTCTAAAAATCCTATAGCCAGGAATATTGATCTGCCAAACCTGTCCCTCTTTCAGCCATGTTTCTGCAATGGCTATAATGTCATACTTCCAAGTGTCTACCTGTGCTCTTAACTCATCCGCCTTTTTCGCTGTACTCCTTGCATTAAAGTATATACCATTCAGCATAGGAAGACCTCCTTGCTTACTGCATACTAAACCCTGTTTCCTCTGTCTTACAGATTTGCTTTCTAGATTCTTGCTATCCAATTTCAGCTTTACTTCCTTCCCTTTTGAATTCGTTCTCAGGTTCCCATTCCCCTGCCAAGCTACTTTAAACTCTCCCCAAAGGCACTGGCAAAACTCTCCACGAGGATATTGGTGCCGGCGCTGTTGAGGTGCAACCCGTCCGGTTTGTACAGGTCCCATCTCCCCCAGAAGTGATCCCAATGCCTCAAGAATTTAAAGTCCTCCCTCCTACACCAACTTTCCAGCCACGTGTTCACCCTCTCTATCCTTCTATTCTTATACTTATTAGCACGTGGCACTGGTAGTAACCCGGAGATTACTACCTTTGAGGTTCTACCCTTTAATTTTCTTCCTAGCTCCCTGAATTCTTCCTGTAAGACCTCATCCCTTATTTTACCTATGTCATTGGTCCCGAAATGGACCACGACCGCTAGCTGTTTATCCTCCCCCCCCCCATATTGCCCTGCGTCCGCTCTGTGACATCCTTGACCTTGGCACCAGGGAAGCACAAAACCAGTCGGGAGTCACGTCTACGACCGCAGAAACGCCTGTCTGTTCCCCTAACTATAGAATCCCCTATCACTAGGGCGTTTTTGTTCTTCGTCCCTCCCCCCTGTGCAGCTGAGCCACCCGTGGTGCCTTGGAATTGGCTCTGGCTGCACTCCCCAGAGGCACCAGCATCCTTACTGATACTCAAAAGTGAATATTGGTTTGAAAGCAAGATGGTGTCACGGGGGGACTCCTGCGCTACCTGCCTAGTACACTTATTACATCTGGTGGTCATCCATTAACCCCTCTACCTGATCGCCTTTAAGCTGCAGAGTGACCACCTCCTGAAACGTGCTATCCACTTAGTTCTCAGCCTTGCGGATACATCTTATTGAAACACGGAGCTCAAGCAGTTGAAGCTGGAGACACCTCCTGTACACATGGTTGTCTAGGTTGCGCAAAGCGTCCAGGACTTCCCACATGCCGCAGGATGTGCACTCCATGGGACTGAGCTGCACTGCCATCCCTCTAGTTAGCCTTATCTAGTTTAAAATCTACTTAAAAAGAAATAGAGAAAAAAGAGCTACTTAACAACTCACCTCACCGACCTCTGTGGCCTCCCAAACTCACCGACCTCTGTGGCCTCTCGACCTCTCGGCCTCCTGAGTCACGACTTACGTAAAAAGAAATAGAGAAAAGACATCTACTTACCAACTCACCTCACCGACCTCTGAGGCCTCCGAACTCACGGCCTCCGAACTCCCAACTCGCCGACCTCACAGGGCCTACCGACTTACCGACCTCACAGGGCCTACCGACTCACCGACCTCAGGACCTTACCGACTCGCCGACCTCAAGGCCTACTAACTCGCCGACCTCCCGACTCACTGACTGGCCGACTCTCCCAAACTCGGATTCTCCCGAACTCGGACTCTCCCGAACTCGGACTCCTAGACTCCCACTCTTTTTCTTTAAGGGCATATGTTTGGCCTGAGCCCTCCAGATCTCCTCCTTGAATGCTTCCCACTGTTCTGACATTGCTTTAGCTACAGATAGCTGTTTCCAGTCCACTGTGGCCAAATCACTTCTCAACTTAGCAAAATTATTTTTTCCCCAATTTGCGACTTTTATTCCTGGTCTATCCTTGTCCTTATCCATAACTACCTTGAATCTGACTGAATTATGGTCACTGGCAGCCAAATGCTTTCCTACTGATACCCCTTCCACCTGCTCAACTTCATTCTCCAAAACTAAATCCAAAACTTCCCCCTCCCATTTTGGGCTTGTTACATGCTGACACTAAAGTTCTCTTGAATGCATTTGAGGAATTCTGCACTCTCTATATCCTTCACACTATATTTGTCCCTATCAATATTAGGATAGTTTGAAACCCTCTACTATTACTGCCCTATGGTTTTTGGACCACAGAAATATGCCTAATATTTGCTCTTCTATCTCCCTCCCACTGTTTGGGAGGGAGATAGAAGATAGAACATTCCATTAGCATCGGTGCCCTTGAAAAAAACTCACTTTGGTCCTCAGAATCCCAACACGATCAGCCCTAAAACCAACATCACTAGGCATCACCAACAACAACACCAACCTTTTCCGCAATCACCTGATGCTGCACAGGACACAGGGCATCAGCATCCAAGCATGTTGTTGCCCGGGAAACCAGGCCTCACCATGCCCAGATTTACTTCACTTGGCGCTGTACACCTGGCTGTCACATGATACGCCAGGTTGGCACCATCCCACACCAGCACCACAAATCATTCCTGCACTGCCCAACCCATTCCTTTCACAGGGGTACCGTTATGTCTCACCATTCACTACAACTCACTACGCAACTTCCAAAGGATCACACATATCTGTCCAAGAAGGCAAAATGTGGGAAATAAAGATTTCAATGTTTGACAAAACATTAACAGAAACTTTACATGAACATTAGCTAAAGGACCTAAGTGCCTACCCTTGTGTGTTGTTAGTTGGTATAATTGGACAGGGATGAGGGTGAGTGTGAGGGGTGGCTAGTGAGATGGGGAAGTGATAATGTAGATAGAGGGAGAGAGATGGGTGGAGGCGCAAGGTAAGTTGGTGTGAGTAAGGGTGTGCAGGAGTAGGGTAAGGAAGGCAGAGTGATGGGGATGTGATGAGTGGCACAGCAGGATGAAGTTGAGCGTGGCTTTGCAGTAACGTTTCGTGATCAACTGAGATCATTGAAAGGTTTGTGTCACTGTAGCCTGGTCCTCCTGACGGCATCCCTGCTTCAGCCCTCCTGTGCAATGTGCAACCAGGCTGCATTGGTGTGCTTGAGAGGTCTTTTCCGCCATTGGAAGTGAAGAGAACCTCCGTGTGTGCTGTGACTCCCTCCATAAGTATATAGAGTGAGTGATGGTAGAGCCTGGGTGCCGCCGTGCACCTTTGTGCAATACTTGTCAATGTTTGAAGCACCTCAATACTGTAGAGCACTGACAGCATAACTGTCAAAATAAAGTTGGCCATGGTCCCTTTAAGGAAACCGGCTGATGACATGTCATCAAATTATGTCACCAGACCCGTTTCCTTTTAATTGGCTGGGAACCTCGCAGGGCGGCCTTTACAAGCTGCATCAGGGGAAAGACGTGGGGGAAGCCGGCATGGAGACAGCAGCAGGGTTGGAACACATCCCCGACATCGCTCTCCTCGCTCCCGACCTGGTAGGCAAAATCGCGGCCTTTGATTCTATTAGTATTCAGCTAGTGTGTGATGCCAATTAATTTACCTTGCACATCAGATCCAGATAGCCAGGAAGTTGCAATGAAGCTTTCGACATGCAGCAATCCATCATACCAATCCTCATGACGCCGAGCCATGATTGATTGGTGATCAGGGCTATCATCTGCAGTCATGGTATAGCTTGCACAGATAGAGGTGGATCAACAGATACAACAAAGCCTATACCACAAAGGAGGGGCCTTAGAGTAAACTATAGGGATTCACAAGTCTGCTTTAGGTGCCTGGATAAATTTGTTGGGACCCTGCAATATAGGGCAGTGAGAGTCTCAGGAATCAATGTAGCTTACAGCATTCTGTTTAATATTGCATTGAAGAAATTCTTGCTGCATCCAGAAGCTGAAGGCAATAATGAAAAGGAATGGAAGGCCCACCCTCCACACAGCATGAAGTGGGTGCACAGGAGGAAGAGAATGTGGGACAGGACAGCTGGTAGATAGAGAAAGGATGGATCAACTATTAGCTTTTATTAACTTAAATCTTACTTACCAAACAAAGTCACGTCACACCTGTTTGATCACTTCCACACCCTTACAAAGCCCTCACTGTCAAAGACTTCTGCCAAGTCCCTTCATAAGACAAAGTTTACATTTCTCTTCCATTATCCCCCCTTCCCCAAAAGCTGAAACCATGTACAAAATTAGCTCAGAAATGTGTGTGCACAAGCCACGATTACACCACACAACATATGCCCCAAAAAGTACCCCAAATTCCAATCTACAATTAAATCTTTACAGTGTCCACCCTGTGCCAGATACCTTACTTGACTGTGCACCTACACTATTACTCCTATGAGGTGCTCCTACAGTGAGATGAGGTTAAGAGGTGGGTGGCTGAGATGTCCCCCCTGTGCTTTAGATCTGTGGTGACTCTAGTCTCAGACTGTGCTAGAAGGACCAGCATGCAGCAGCCTTTGTCTTGCAGTAGCAAGCTGCTCCAGATCCACGTATGAAGTTCCCACATCTCTAGCCATTGGAAGAGGGTCTTAAGGTAGCATGCTCGGTGCCACTCTCTGGAGAGACAGCGACATTTTTGCCTAATCTTTGCAGCCCACTGATCTGGAAACAGGCTAAAAGGAGTTACTGATTGGTGTCAGTACAGACCAAATAGCCCTAACTAGGTCTTGAAAGCCCAGTGTTATGTTCAAAGCATCAATGTCTGCACTGTTGGCTACCACTGCGGAAGCCACCAATGTTCTTCAAATATGTTCCTTGTGCCTTGATGCCGGAGAAATCTCCTGGGCTGTGACAGCCTCCATGATGTTCTACAGCAAATGGGAAACTTGCCACAATGTGTTGCTGACATGGGTAGTAGATAGTCCCATCATGTCAACCATATACACAGAAGCTGTCTCCACTGCCTGTACATGAGATTCATGCCCTTTAATCATAGTTATTTAAGACTGGGCCTCTGAGATCTGGGTGCTAATAAAAGTGCCTGGATAATTGTCATGTATTCAACCAGCATTGTAACCCATGTATAATCTGATCTAAGTTGTACACTGTGAGAACACTGACCACAAGGTGGTGAACTTGTGGGAGACACTCCTAACCTGGACCTTCAGATATAAAAGGGGAAGCTCCACCTACTTCCATCATTTGAGTGCTATGAAATAAAGGACAGGTCACAGACTGACCTTCGCTCAAGCATGGGCCTCGTGTGCATTTATACTGTATAGTAAGGACGTATCAATGGCGACAAGAAACTGGGATTTAAACCACGCGAGCATGGCCACTAGCAGAACAGACGAGAGGTACTGTGTTAAGGAATGGTTGGGACAGAGATTCAACATTGTTAAAGCAGCACACAGTTCTCCAGGCAGACAAGGGCAATCGGGCATGCCCCAACATGCAGTCGAACCCAGAGGGGGAGTTCGACAGAGACAATGGCAAGCTGAACAGCGATTCCTGCCATTTGCAAGGGACAATGCGGCCAGTAATGGGGTCATCAACACCTGTTAATGGCGCACTCAAGGGCAATAACAGGGGCAGTCAGGGACGATCGACTGGCAAGGGACCTTTTGTTTCAAACAGCAGCTCATGTTGGAGGTGTGGAGGCACACACTCAGCCGGAGTTTACAGAGGTGAGTAAAATACCTGCAGAAATTGTAGAAATGAACGCTGGGGGAAATCGCTGGAAGCTGAAGTTCAGCGAGTTCATGAGGAGCATGTATACAGTTCATACACCAGGACGCCACCGATAATGATGAAAGTGCTCCTCAATGGCATCCCAGTATCAATGGATCTAGACACGGGGGCCAGCCAGTCCCTGATGGGTATCAAACAGTTCGAAAAGTTGTGGGCATCCAAGGCCAGGAGGCCAAAATTATCGCCGATTGACGCACAGCTACGCACTTACACAAAGCAGATCATTCTGGTGCTAGGCAGCACCACGGTAGTCGTGACCCACAAAGATTCGGAGAACAGACTGCCACTCTGGATTGTCCCAGGGGATGGTCCCGCACTACTGGGGAGGAGTTTGCTTGCTGTCATGAACTGGAAATGGGGCGATGTCAATGCAATTTCCTCTGTGGAGCGAATATCATACTCACAGATGCTGGACAAATTTGACTCATTATTTCAACCCGGCATTGGCACTTTCATGGGGGCCAAGGTAGTGATTCACATAACCCGGACGCCAGGCCAGTACACCACAAGGCCAGAGCGGTGCCGTACGTGATGCGGGAAAAGATAGAAGGCGAATTGGACCGCCTGCTGAGGGAAGGCATCATCTCGCCAGTCGAATTCAGTGACTGGGCGAGCCCGATTGTGCCGGTGCTCAAGGCAGATGGGTCGGTCAGGATATGTGGCGCTTACAAGGCCACCATCAATCGGTGTCACTCCAAGACCAGTACCTGCTACCGAGAGCAGAGGACCTCTTTGCGACGCTATCCGGTGGCAAACTTTTTTCAAAATTGGACCTGACATCAGTTTACATGACCAATGAGCTGGCGAGTGAGTCGAAGAAGCTGACCACCATCACGACACACAAGGGGTTGTTTGACTACAACAGATGTCCGTTCGGGATTCGCTCGGCCGCCGCGATCTTCCAATGAAATATGGAAAGCCTCCTCAAGTCGATTCCAGGGACGGTGGTTTTTCAGGACGACATCCTCATTATGGGTTACGATATTGAAGAACACCTCCACAACCTGGAGGAGGTGCTACGCAGACTGGACCGGGTAGGGCTGCGACTGAAAAAGGCAAAGTGCGTCTTCCTAGCTCCAAAGGTAGAATTCTTGGGGATGAGGGTAGCAGCAGATGGGATCAGCCATACTGCGTCCAAGACAGAAGCGATCCAGAGAGCACCCAGACCCCGTAACACGACGGAGCTGCATTTATTCCTGGGGCTCCTGAACTATTTTGGTAACTTTCTTCACAAATTGAGCACACTGCTAGAGCTGCTACACGTGCTCCTACGCAAAAGTAGCGAATGGGTCTGGGGGGACAGCCAGGAAAGGGCTTTTGACAGAGCACGCAATTTGTTATGTTCCAACAATCTGTTAACGCTATATGACCCATGTAAGAAACTTGTGTTAACGTGCGATGCGTCGTCCTATGGTGTCGGGTGTGTGTTGCAGCATGTCAATGCCAAGGGTCAGTTACAGCCGGTAGCTTATGCCTCCAGGAGTCTGTCCCAGGCAGAAAGGGGCTACGGGATGGTAGAAAAGGAGGCGCTCGCATGTGTATATGCGGTAAAGAAAATGCACCAGTACCTGTTTGGCAGGAAATTTGAGCTGGAAACAGATCACAAACCCCTAACGTCCCTTTTGGCTAACAACAAGGCCATAAATGCAAACGCATCGGCCCGCATAGAGAGTTGGGCACTCACGTTAGCCGCCTATGACTACACAATTCGGCACAGACCGGGCACCGAAAACTGCGCCGATGCACTCAGCAGGCTCCCACTAGCCACCACTGAGGGGGCTACCGAGCATGCTGGTGAGATGGTCATGGCTGTTGAAGCTTTCGGAAGCGAAGACTCACCCGTGACAGCCCGTCAGATTAAAGTCTGGACAAATAGAGACCCGCTATTGTCTCTAGTCAAGAAATGTGTCCTGAATGGGGACTGGGCAGCCACGTACAGGGCATGCCCTGAGAAATTTAAACCATTTCACAGGCGCAAGGATGAACTCTTGATTCAGGCCGATTGCCTACTGTGGGGAAACCGCATAGTCATGCCCCAGATGGGCAGAGAGGTGTTCATCAGAGAACTCCACAATGAGCACCCGGGCATTGTCACGATGAAGGCAATTGCCAGGTCACACGTTTGGTGGCCAGGGATAGACGCAGATCTGGAACTTTGTGTTCGCAGGTGCAACACGTGTGCCCAGCTGGGCAATGCGCCCAGGGAAGCCCCCCTTAGCCCCTGGCCCGCCAAGCCTTGGTCATGTATTCATGTGGACTACGCAGGTCCTTTCATGGGAAAAATGTTTTTGGTTGTAGTAGATGCCTACTGCAAATGGATCGAGTGTGACATTTTAAATTCAAGCACATCCTCTGCCATGGTAGAAAGTCTACGGGCAATGTTCGCCGCCCACGGTCTACCGGACATCTTGGTCAGCAACAATGGCCCGTGCTTCACAAGCACTGAATTCCAGGACTTCATGGCAGGCAATGGAATTAACCATGTTGAACGGCACCGTTCAAGCCGGCCTCAAATGGCCAGGCAGAACGAGCAGTGCAGATAATCAAACAGGGGATGCTCAGAATCCAAGGGGGTTCCCTTCAAACCCGCTTATCACGCCTCCTGTTGGCCTATAGATCCCGACCACACTCGCTCACAGGGGTTCCACCCGCAGAGCTGTGAATGAAAAGGACGCTCAAAACCCGGTTATCCCTTATACACCCCACCATGAAAGAAATTGTCGAGAGCAGGCGGCAGTCACAATATGACTACCATGACAGGAATGCGAGGGCGCGATGTATTGATGTAAATGATCCTGTTTTTGTCCTCAGCTACGCTGCAGGGCCCAAATGGCTCACAGGCACTGTGGTTGCCAAAGAGGGAAATAGGATTCTAGTAGTTAAACTTACCAATGGACAAATCTGCCGCAAACATGTGGATCAAACAAAAAGGAGGTTCAGCAACCCCATAGAAGAAGTAGAGGAAGAACACGATATAGAGTTCACTCCACCACAGGTGACCAAACACAGGAACCAAAGGGAGGAGAGCCCAGTCACTGTGGGCAGTCCGGACAGGCCTGAGGCATCGCAAACAGCAGACACTCAGGCCAGCGCCCAACAACCGGAGCCCCAACTCAGGCGCTCTACAAGAGAGCATAAACCACCAGAGAGACTCAACCTGTGATCCCAATAAGACTTTGGGGGGTGAGGTGATGTTATGTATTCAACCAGCATTGTAACCCATGTATAATCTGACCTAAGTTGTACACTATGAGAACACTGACCACTAGGTGGTGAACTTGTGGGAGACACTCCTAACCTAGACCTTCAGATATAAAAGGGGAAGCTCCACCCACTTCCATCACTTGAGTGCTATGGAATAAAGGACAGGTCACAGACTGACCTTCTCTCAAGCATGGGCCTCGTGTGCATTTGTACTGTATAGTAAGGACGTATCAATAATGGTCATCTTCTTCCTGCAAGGCTATGATGTGAAACACATGAAGACATTCTCCCTTGCAGAAGTAACTGCTCAGTGTAAGGGTATTGCAGTACTTTGAGAAAGAACATAAAGCTGACACTATCCATGATGAGCATTTCACAACTTTTCCGAATCTTCTATTACTGCCTCGCTTCCAACCTCACTCTCCCACATTGGCTCTCCTGACCGCCTGATCACCATTTGTAATGGCTCCTTATCACGAGTGCTCAGGGTTTTCAGCACGGCTACTCTTTCCCTGGTTGTATTTCTTTGGCGCTGGCTGTAGCCATCTTTTATTTGGAGGGAGAGAAGACGCTATTCAGGGCAGATTGGTGGCATAGACACTTCCCCCCCATATGTGTGCATGCATCCTATAATCATGAGATGTGGAGATGATTTGTCCCTTTAAATCAAGTGTCTTTGAAGACTAGCTGCAGCCCTTGTGGCAGCAAATGAGAGTCGCAAGTGTGGTTTTGAGTAAAAAGGTGCTTGAGTGCTTGAAGCGACTAGGTTTATAAGAAGCTACTGAGTATGTTGTGAAAAGGAAACATAATTACACCATCGAAAACCAGGCTGCAGAGGGGATTACTAATATGCAAGACAGAACCAGTAGGAATATCTTTCATGATATTCACTGGAATTTAGACGAATGAGGGGTTGGCTTATATTCACTGGAATTTAGAAGAATGAGAGGGGATCTCATAGAAACATATAAAATTCTGACGGGATTGGACAGGTTAGATGAAGGAAGAATGTTCCCGATGTTGGAGAAGTCCAGAACCAGGGGTCACAGTCTAAGGATAAGGGGTAAGCCATATATGACCGAGATGAGGAGAAACTTTTTGACCCGGAGAATTGTGAACCTGTGGAATTCTCTACCACAGAAAGTTGTTGAGTCCAGTTCGTTGGATATATTCAAAAGGGAGTTAGATGTAGCCCTTACGGCTAAAGGGATCATGGGGTATGGAGAGAAGGCAGGAGTGGGGTACTGAAGTTGCATGATCAGCCTTGATCATATTGAATGGTGGTGCAGGCTCGAAGGGCCAAATGGCCTGCTCCTGAATCTATTTTCTATGTTTCTATGTTTCTATGAATGGTTCCGTTGTTGACATGGAGGCTTTGGGGTACAAACCCCAAGAAGCAGTCATGATTACTTCTAATTCCTTTGGCAAATGGTTATTGGTAGCTATGAAGGCATTGAAATAACACCATAGGCCTGAGATGGCAGAGTTGCAGTAATTCCACAGCGGCAGGTGTACCCCGTTCCCACCGGTTTTCTGGAATGTTTGAAATCATTGGAGTGGGTTTGTGGACTGGTGCAGATGTGCTGTCATTGCAAGAGACAGCATCATTATTTTTGCAGGCAACCATGACACCAATAGCATTATTGAAGGAGCCCTCTATGTGAGCAGCACAGCATTTCAACTAGGAGCTGAAAGTGAAGCCTGAGCCCTGTACGACAATAAAAACAGTGAATGCTGGAAATCTCAGCGGGTCAGGCAGCATCTGTGGAGAGAAAAACAGAGTTAACGTTTTGGGTCGACGATCCTTCGTCAGAACTCTGTGCCCTGTATGACAATATTCTGAGCATTTAGGAACATAGGAACATAGGAGTCAGCTGTTCAGCCCCTCGGGCCCGTACCACATTCACTTAGATCATGGCTGATCTGTATTTTAACTCCACTTACCCGCCTTGGTTCCATAACCCTTTCTACCCTTGCCTCACAAGTTTTGAACTTTGCAACTGACCTAGCCACTGAGGGAGAGTTCCAGCTTTCCACCACCCTTTATCTGAAAAAGTGCTTTCTGACATCATCCCTGAAAGGCCTAGCTCTAATTTTAAGATTTTCCCCCTTGTTCTGGACTCCCGTACCAGAAGAAATAATTTCTCTCTATCTATGCACTCTCAAATCCTTTAATTATCTTAAACACTTCAATTATATCATCTGTTAATCTATACTCAAGGGAATACAATTTTTGAGAGATGTGAAGACTGACATTAGGGCCCCTATTATACTGTTGAACGGCAGCGTTTCTATCCCATGCAATGGTACACTAGACATGCAGGGTGTAGAATAGAAACATAGAAACATAGAAAATAGGAGTAGGCAAGTCGGCCCTTCGAGCCTGCACCACCATTCAATAAGATCATGGCTGATCATTCACCTCAGCATCCCTTTCCTGCTTTCTCTCCATACCCCTTGATCCCTTTAGCCATAAGGGCCATATCTAACTCTCTCTTGAATATATCCAATGAACTGGTATCAACAACTCTCTGCGGTAGGGAATTCCACAGGTTAACAACTCTCTGAGTGAAGAAGTTTCTCCTCATCTCAGTCCTAAATGGCTTACCCCTTATCCTTAAACTGTGTCCCCTGGTTCTGGACTTCCCCAACATCGGGAACATTATTCCTGCATCTAAGCTGTCCAGTCCCATCAGAATTTTATATGTTTCTATGAGATCCCCTCTCATTCTTCTAATCTCCAGTGAATACAGGCCCAGTCGATCCAGTCTCTCCTCATATGTCAGTCCTGCTATCCCTGGAATCAGTCTGGTGAACCTTTGCTGCACTCCCTCAATAGCAAGAACGTCCTTCCTCAGATTAGGAGACCAAAACTGAACACAATATTCCAGGTGAGGCCTCACTAAGGCCCTGTACAACTGCAGTAAGACCTCCCTGCTCCTATACTCAAATCACCTAGCTATGAAGGCCAACATACCAATTGCCTTCTTCATCGCCTGCTGTACCTGCATACCAACTTTCAATGACTGATGTACCATGACACCCAGGTCGCATTGCACCTCCCCTTTTCCTAATCTGCCGCCATTCAGATAATATTCTGCCTTCACATTTTTGCCCCCAAAGTGGATAACCTCACATTTATCCACATTATACTGCATCTGCCATGCATTTGCCCACTCACCTAACCTGTCCAAGTCACCCTGCAGCCTCTTAGCGTCCTCCTCACTGCTCACACTGCCACCCAGCTTAGTGTCATCTGCAAACTTGGAGATATTACACTATATTCCTTCATCTAAATCATTAATGTATATTGTAAATAGCTGGGGTCCTAGCACTGAGCTATTATTTGATGAAATCTTTTAGGCACACCCACCAATGACTCCGAAAATCAATCAGAAAAAATCCTTCTGTTAAAAGCTGGGCACGAGCGATCAGGATCTCTGCCCTGGTCAGGTGCCCACAGAGGTGTAGCTTGCAGGAGGCGGTACCCGCAACACAAGGTATATAGGCAGAGGATCAGCTTCCTTGACATGTCCGTTTACCAGTGCCTCAGGAGGCTCAGGCTATCATGTCAGGCCATGGCAGACATTTGCAGCTTTCTGGAAGAAGACCTGCTGCCAACAGGGCCTGGTGGCCACACTTTACCAGTGGCTGTCAAAGTGACCACCACCCTCAACTTCTTCGCCTCAGGCTCCTTCCAGGGATCTGCAGCAACAGTATGCAGGACTTCGTAGTCAGCCACCCCACAAATGCATCATACAGGTGACCAATGCCAAGGCAGGCAGTTATGTACACTTTGCCAATGATGAAGCCAGTGAGAATGACCGTGTGCTCGGGTTTTGGTTCTGGCTGGCTTCCCACAGGTGCAGGGCATCATCGAGTGCATACATACGGCAATCAAGGCACCCCCAGATCACCCAGGAGTGTTCATGAACTGTAAGGGCTTTCACTACATCAATGTGCAGCTCACCCGCAACCACTAAAAAGATGATTATGCAGGTTAGTGCCAGGCTGCCATGATGCATTCGCCCTTCATCGGTCCACCCTCCCTGAGCTCTTCGCGCCTCTAGGCTGGCTGCTTGAAGATAAGGTTTATCCACTTAAAACATGGCTGATGACATCCGCGAGGCCCAAGTGCTAGGCCATATGACGATGAGGTGTATCACTGAGCAAGCAATCGGGATGCTGAAGCTGTGCTTCAGGAGCCTCGACAGATTTGGAGGCGCCCTTCAATGTGCATCAGCCAGAGCCTCTAGAATGATCATGGTATGCTGCGCTCTGCAAAACGTGGCACAGCAGAGAGGATTGGAGCTGTGGGAGGAGCAAGGCGCAGAGCACAGCGCCTCTTCAGGGAAGGTAGAGGAGGAGGAGGAGGAGGAGGAGGAGGAGGAGGAGGAGGAACGTCACGTGGCCATGGCACCGGCAGTGGCGCACGTTGCTCTCCGGGATGGCAAAAAATAGTTACGTTGCACCACTGCAGCATCTGGGAGCCACATGCCCCCTCCACCGAACCCCCCCCCCCCCCCCCCTCCCCGCCCCTCCCAGCACAAAGCAGTCCTACATTCAACAAAGTCCAGAGGACATCGACCAAGAACATCTCAACAGTCGGAACAGGGATGTGAGCAGTCTGCCCCTACCTCTGCTGCAGCCACAGGGATTGCACTACATAGGAGTAGTAGGAAAGGGAAAATAAAGGATTGGCCCCGAATTTGCGGCCCCTATGAGTGAGTACGAGGTACGCACATGCCCATAGGGGCCCCGAAGTTCCGGGTTTAAACATGCACTGTGCATGGGCCGAAACCCGGAACTTGCAATCTGTCAAGGCCTGCTTTTATCAGCATGACTTTTAAAGGACAGAAAAAAAAAAATTTCAATAATTTTAACATTTCAAATCCTGTTAAATAAGGTACGTTTATTTTTAGACCCTTTCAAAAAATTTAATTTTTAAATAATTAATTAAATTCCATTTTGATTAATTTTAATTATCTGATTTAAAAAAAAACTTATTTTAAATGTTTGTGTGTTTTTGGGGTATTCCCGTTCATATTTATAGTGATTCCGAATCACCACACATATGAATGGGAATGCCCCTACCTTAATTGGTTGGGCCAGCCAAAGACTGTTCCTCCTGCACCTGCAGGGGCAGACTCAGCCATCAAGACAAGAGGCAGCATGTGGGGCGCTGACTGGAGGTGGTGGGGTGGGGTGGGGTGGGGGGCCTATGAGGGAGAAGTGGAAGCGCTTTGAGCAGAGTCCCCACTTCTATGTCCCTTTTCTCCATCTTCCCTCTCATGGCCCGCCCGCACCGGCCTGTGATGAAGTGGCAGCAGTTGAGGTGGTGGTTCGGCAGACAATTACCGAATAAAAGTGCCAAGACCATGGGCTAGAACCTCCACGTTTGACCTTATTACCCAAAAATGGGCGTTATTTCCGGCGTGGGCATTAAAAAAGGGTTTTCAGATCGCCGGCTTCTCGCCCATTCTCAAAACACCTAGTTTACATTTTTGAAAATGGCCGTTACCACGAGCGATATCAAATGGGCGGTAGCATTAAATATTTTTGACCTTCTGCCGTAAAGTGTGGCCGTACTTAGCAATGGCATGGCAACGCTCGATTCCCACAATTCAGGAGGTCAAGGGTCACCATGACATGCGCAGAAAAGGAGACAGAGAGAGAGGGAGCTCAGAGGGACTGAGTGTGGTGTGGCTGCTTTGGGAGGAAGGAGGGAGACTTTATTGTTCCGTCATTGTTCATAGGTTTTTATGTAACCTTTAGGGCTGCTGACCAAGGGCCGTGTGTCACTTTGTCGGCTGGCGCGGGCATGATGGGCCGGAATGGCCTCCTTCTACGCTGTAAATTTCTGTGTATCTATGTTTAGAGCGTCACAGCAAGTATGCAAATAAAAGGTAGCTGTAACAGCCACATACTTGATTGAATTTGGCCTATAATGGAAGGGGAGGCATCACAGAACGGTGTGGAGACTGATGCTGGAGAGAGCACTGAGGTGGGAGAGGAGCAAATTGGAGGCAGCAAAAGAGCCAGGAGGTTCTCAGACGAGGCAAATGCCTTCCTGCTACAGGAGGTCGAGTCACGCTGGGGTAGTTGTGTTATGTCTGTAATGTACTTATCAATGACTCCACGAGGCAATGTGTTGTACTCAAACTGTAGTGACCTTGGTCCTTTATTCGTAACTCCAGAGTGAGGCACAAGCATGGTGGGCAGCCTTTTATACTGGGCCCTGCACACCTATGCAGGTGACCCTCAGGTCTCCCACCGCAGTGCCCTCTGGTGGACGGTCTCTGCCACAGGGGCAGGAAACCCTGGTCTCCACCAGTTGCACCCTCTAGTGGTGCCAGCATAGTATATACACAGTGTAAACATCATTGATAGTACATCAGGTAACAAGTCTCCATCTTATGCAACTATACAGTGACTACACAGAGAGTATATCTATAGTCTGCATATATAACATCACTCTCCCCCAGTCCTTGGTGCTGATTACCTTTGTACTAAGTGCTCTGGCTTAGCTCTCCCCAGACTTAAGTGTCAATAGCCCTTGCACCTTGGCTGTGCTTTGGCTTGGCTCTCTCCCTGTTAACCACCAAGTCCTTTTGCCACAATGTTGGGTAGTGGTTACCAGTGTGGATGGTTTGTTGATGCAGTGGAGGTGCCAGTGGGTTCTGGGTGTGATCCTTGTGTGTGTCCATGGCTACATACATCCATTTTGACCCCACCCCCGCCCCAGTGAGATCGTGCAGCAGGCCCGTTACATTAACATACAGGATCAGACACAGTGCAAGTACAAAGAAAGAAGTTACAGTTTGTATCGTGACACCTTGGTTCAGTGACTTACATTTGTTACGTTTTGCGGTCGTGCGCCAGGTTTGGGTAGATTGCATTCATGGTTCCGTCATGGTAAGTACTGAGGTAGCAGTACAGGTATGTGAGGACTCAGATTCCAGAGCAACCGGACGGTGTCCTAGTCGTCTGATAGCGGCACTGCGCCCCTTGCTGGCGGGGTGGGCTTGATTCGCTCACCTAGCCAGGACTCAGGGCCTTCGCCATTGCCTAGTGGTGGGCAGAGCCACAGATGTGTGTAGCCTCCCTGTCCTCCTTTGAGGGCTGCAGAATCTTCTGCCTGCTCTCTAACGGTGTTGGGAACCTGGCTGTTCCAGGTCCCGTTTGGGGAAGTCGTTGGTTCTGACCTTTCGCTTCCGGACCTGGCCGAGGCAGTGACTGGGTCTGGGGGGCTACGCCATCTCCACCCGGGTGGTGGGCAATGCTGGCCAACTGCGCGTATTGGCGCCGTTTTTGTTTCCAGGTCCGTGGCGAATAGTGCCATCGGGTGCCTGCAGTGTGGGATTGACCTGGGGCAGAATATTAGGATCAGTGCCTTCACCCTCCTGAGGTTGCTGACCTATAACTTGTGGGGACACCTGGGGCAGGGCCTCGGGATCAGCGCCTTTACCCTCCCGAATTCACTCGCCTGCTACTTTTGGGGATGCTCTATTCCCGACATCTCGCAACAACATTTTGTTCTTTACATTCGGAATAGTACCGACATCTCGCAACAACATTTTGTTCACAATCTTAATAGGTTCGTTATATTGATTGCCATGCATACAATGTCTCTTTAAGTTCAGTTGGTTGCAGGTCTCCTTTAAGAGAACCCTGCAGGCTTTACCCCAATCAAATCCTTTGTTAGACACCACGTGTTGGTCCTTCAGCGTTGCACCTCGTGATATGGCCGCGGCCATCTTTTTTTTCAGCCACGCTGCATCTCGCTGCAGCTGGGTCACCATCTTGTTTCTGTCCCCGAGGTCGACTGCCTTGATCCTTTTCTCCCGCGATTCTGCCACAAAAGCTGGAAGAGTGCCTGTGAATTTGATCTTCCTCTCCTGGAGTCCTGCTACTGGAGCCGGGAAGGTACTTTTAGGTCATTCCGGTCGGATCATTGCCACGTAGTCGTGATGGATGGTCTGTGCCTCAGATGCTGAGCTGGTCTGTTTTCTGGTGCCTGGCCCTAACGAAGGTGAAGTTTTGCTCCGCCTCTGAGCACGGGGGACATCGATTGGTGGAGTGAAGAGGTCTTCCCATTTCCACTGGATCTTCCCCATCCACCTTCTTCCGAGTAGCATTGGACCATCACCTGCAACAATCCAGAGGTAACTTGTGCACCATGCCATTATGGATTACACTTACATCTGCACTACCAAGGACTGGGATCAGCTCCTTGGTGTAGGTGCACAACTTTTCCTGTACTGGAACCATAGCCTCTCAAAGGCATCCTGGCTCATCACTGACTGGCTCGCTCCCGCATCCACTGCCATGAAGACTGGAACGCCGTTTATATCAACTTCCATCTTCACTGGAGGACATTCAGTGGTACAGGTATACACTCCATACACTTCTTCTTGGCGCTGAGCTGCCTCTCTGGCCAAATCATCATACTCCCCGTTGAATTAAAAGTCATTTACCGACTCCTCTGCTAGACGGTGAGTCGCATTTCTTTTATATATGTGCAGGAGATGGCTCTTCATGTTACAGGCTTTGCATACGTACTCCGCAAACCGACACGGGTGAACCCTATGGTTTCCTCCGCAATGCCAGCATGGTGCTACTTGATTAGCACCCCTCGGCGGACTCTGAGTTCTGGAACCCTGATGTCTGGGCAGAGCAACGTTCTACAGTCTTGCCTGTGAAAGGCACCATTCTGTGTACAGTACTTGCTGGGTTTGAGTCCACAGGATGAATAATTTGCTTGGTGCTGCAGGTTGATGTCATGAAGGCCTGACTGATGCTGATGGCCTTCTGCAGGTTGACTGTGGTGTCGGCAGATAATAGCTTGTGAAGGAAGCCCTCATGGCCAATTCCCATAATGAAGATGTCTCGCAATGCTTCGTTGAGGTGCGGGCCGAAATCACACGGTGCCGTAAGTCTCCTGAGGTTGATAGCATATTTTACAATCTCCTGGCCCTCAGGTCTGTGGTGAGTGTAGAATCTGTGCCTGGCCATGAGGATGTTCTGTTTTGGTTTTAGTTGGTCGCGGATTAGTTCAGTCAGCTCATCGCATGTCTTATCCTTGGCCTTCGTGCATGCCAGCAAGTCCCTGACGAGGCGGTAGACCTCGGGCCCACAACTGTTCAGCAGTATAGCCTTGCGCTTCTCCGCCAATGTGTCCGTCTCCCCTGCCAGGTCGTTTGCTACGAAATATTGCTCAAGCCTTTCCGTGAAGGCATCCCAATCATCGCCCTCTGCAAAGTCTTTTAGTGTGCCAAAGGTAGCCATAATCACGTGAAAGTCCATATTCTCATCGCCAGTTGTTATGTCTGTAATGCACTTATGAATGACTCCACGAGGCATTGTGTTGTACTCAAACTGTAGTGACCTTGGTCCTTTATTTGTAACTCCAGAGTGAGGCACAATCATGGTGGGCAGCCTTTTATACTGGGCCCTGCACACCTATGCAGGTGACCCTCAGGTCTCCCACCACAGTGCCCTCTGGTGGACAGCCTCTGCCACAGGGGCAGGAAACCCCAGTCTTCACCAGTTGCACCCTCTAGTGGTGCCAGCATAGCATATACACAGTGTAAACCTTATTGACAGTACATCAGGTAACACGTCTCCATCTTATGCAATTATATAGTGACTACACAGAGAGTATATCTATAGTCTGCATTTACAACAGATTTTTCATAGGGAGGGCATGGGAAACCCACCCCAAAGGCCTACCAGAGGATATGGACCGAGATAGCAGAGGTGGTCTCGTCGGCGACCAACGAGGTGCGTGAGCGCAAACGATGGAACGACCTTGTTGGGATCCGCAAGAGTAAGTATTACATTGATTTACATGTACTTATGTATTTATATAATTTGATTTGTAACAGTCATGAGTGACTATCAGCAGATGTGAGGTCTTGCACTTTGACCGGGAATGTTTTACTCAAAGCCTGCGGTCATGGTGTACGTCTTTAGGTAAAGAATGATAATAATCATAATAATCATGATTACATCTGTCGGTTATGTGTTGTATCAATGTTTGTGACAGTACCTAGCAATGATATCACGCAATGATCTCATGCCATGTTGTCCTGTCATCTTTTACAGAAGAAGCTATCGACGATGAGCTCCATGCAGAGGCGAACGGGTAGAGGGCCACCAGTCCCCAGCGACATCATTGACATGGAGGAGTGAGTGCTAGCATTTGTGGGGAAGCAACCCCGGATAGCCACGGACGCATCTGCAGACCCTGAAGTGATGCCACGTAAGTAAAGCTTACACTATTGCATGCTTTAAAGTCAATAGATGCCACACCCACTCATATCCGACCAATCATATATGATAGATGATTTCCAAAAGTTTCATAGAAATAATGCTGGCCTAATGAAAATCATTGTAATCCACAATGTGTTGATGGTCATGAAATGTGATGTCTGCAATGATTTTGAGAGCGGTGGTGCTTTTGTCGTGCATATGCTGTGTGTAGCGCTGGACTCACCTTGTCACCCTAGCACCTCCCTCTCCTCTAACAACCTCATTTGTGTCTTGCAACTCAGCCAGCAGCGCTGCCCCAGGCAAGGCCACAGAGGCCAGAAGGTGGGTGCGCGGGGCAGGAGTCGACGGACGATCCTACTACATCTGGTGCTGAGAAGCTCCGATTGTCGCCCATCAATCCGCTGGGTCTGTTGTCAATGGATGAGAGCACAGACTTCAAAGAACCTGCATTGCCACGCTCTAGAACCCATTCCACCCCAAGGCCATCTATTGGTCCTCCGGTCATTCCTGCCTCCACATTGGAGGTGCCAGCCCCAAGCACCTCTCCACAGGGCATCGCATTTGTCCCCAGGACATGGCAGGTCTGTTCTTTGAGCACCACATGACAGCGGAGAGATGGTACAGTTGTCCAGGACTATAGACATTGGTGACCAGCTCATCAAAGCTTTGCGGGGTATATCCCGACACCTGGCCACCATGTCCGAGTACATTCCACGCATGGCGGAGTCCCTGGATGCGATAGCCAGGAACACTGATGCCACGGCCCTCCCAGTGGTCCCAGAGCGCGGCACTCCACCCCTAGGTTTGGCATCACCACTGCGAACGACAGATGCAAGCAAGATCCTGCTTCTGCATCCGAGAATGTTGCCCCCTCGGCACCAACCGCCCCCCCTCCCCCCGCCCGTCCAGCCAATGCATCTGCCTTCATCCCCTCCAATGTGGCACTGCCTGAGGATCTCCTCAGCCAGGTGTCATGGTGCGAGAAGGGGAAGGGGTAGAGGTAGGGAGAAGAAAGAGAGGGGGGAAGGAAAGTGAGGTGCATGTGCACATGTGATGGCTGTGTTACATCTCCATCTGGGTGTATACAATTTGTTGCAATGTATGGGGGCTGGGGACCACGCTCCTGCTTTGCCTTTGTATTCTGTGTTGCTGGAGATGTTGACCATGTGCTTTATGTCAATGGTGGAAAAAGTGGAATGTGGGCGGGGGTTGGGTGTTATTGGCTGTGTTACTTATGATTTCAGACCAATGTTGGTATTAAACTTTTGTTATTGAACATAACCTTGTTATGCATTGTATTAGAGAGCTGGACCGTTACACACTGGTGATTTCTTACCGTGAAAGGGTTAAATACAACTTAACATCAATCAAAGTAAACTTTAACTGGCACCAAGGTGATGGGTGCCATTGATGTCTGAGCTGCACACACACAGCAGTGTGTCAGCGTTGTCACTCACATCAGCGCTCTTTCAGGCAAATCTTTCCAATATCAGCTCCTTATGTAAGAGTGGGACTTATCAAATGCCAGCCACACTGCTGGTGCCCATCCCATTTAGTTCCTCTTTTTGTGGGCGGTTTTTTGACCGGGCGATATTGTGGGCGATGTGTGGGAGGTGGTGAAGTTGACGGTGGGCAATCTCCATTGCCGCTAATTTGGGTAAATATGCTCTTTACGACAAAAAACAGTCGCCGGGTGTTATTATTGGATCTCGGCGTTAAGTCCGTGAGGAAAGTAACGCTGGGTGATCATACAGGCGTTGAAATCGCCCATTTTGCTGATTCCGCCCAAGAAAATTGGGCGGGTGGTAATATTTTTTCTCAGCGTTAAACCCATTGGGAAAATAGCGCTCGGCAATAAGTCTCCTAAAAAAGCCCATCAATTTCCATTTTGCGCCAAAATGGGCAATATCTTGGCGTTATACGTAATTTCAGCGGTTAAGTGGCTGTTAAGTAGGCAAAAAAAGTGGAGGTTCTAGCCCTAAGATTTTGATAAATTAAGCATTCAGAGTGTGCAAGCCATTGGTGAGGACCAGCATGCACTTGTTTGACTGTCGCGTTTGATGCTCCATGCAGGTGGCCAATCTTTCCATGGACAAACATATCATCACAAAGACCCGGGACATCATGCCACTCATGCTTGAGACGGACTCCTCCATTCTCTCTGCAAGTGTGCATAGTGCGGTTATAAATCCTGCCAGAAACTCACATATTTTTTGCTGCTGCTACAGCACCAACCTCTTTGTCGACAGCCCCCAAGATTCAGCATCTGCGCCCAGCTGAGCAGAGCATGGAGTGACCTGCGGCCTTTGAGAAGGATTCTCCACTGCTGCCCCTGTCTCCACCCTCTACTCTTGCTGACATGTGATGTGTGAGACATTACTCTCTCCCTTACTGGTCCCACCAGCATGTGTGTATCTGCACTGTCCCTGGGACGGTGCACCCTCAAAATGAGTCGTCTTCTGAGGGGTTGTCTTCTACCTCCGGCACCAGCTCCTGTGGGACATTTGATGGGCCTGTGGGAGATTAAAGACATGAATTAGAACTGTCACGGTAAGACCGTTTAATATTATGCAAATGATCATATTTCACTGGCTGCTGACATCAGGTCAACATGAGTGCCCGTTGTTTGCTTTGTGGCTGTGTGATATTTAGGTCTGTCACCAGGTCGCTGGGAGGCCCCCATCTCTCCATCTCCCACCATCAGGAATGCCAACACTCGGCTTATCTCCACAGCATCCTCCTCTGCAGCTGTCAGTGTGACGAGTACTGCAGGGCCACCTCTGGTACACTGCCTCTCCCGGGTGTTTTGCACTCTCTTCTCCTGCAAGAAGGGAAACAAGAGATCTTTGAGTGAGAGTCATGGAATGAGTGGAAGGGATGGATGGGCAACATCTGTTGAGAGTGGCTATGAGCAAGAGACGTTACATTGCATTAAGAAGAGTTTCAGTGGTGGATGGTCAAGATGGGGATGTGAGAAAGTGCTGACAGTGAGGGATGGGTGCACCTGCAAGGTATGTTGGTGTGAGGAGTGATGTGCAGGAGTAGGCTTGGGATGGCAGCGTGAGGGGGTTGGGGTAACTCGCACATCAGGATGTAATTGAATGCGACGTAGTACTCACCTTTCCTACCCCAGTTAGGTCATTAAAGCACTTCCGGCACTGTTTCCAGGAGCATGGCACCACACTCCTGCTGCTGACCCCCTCTGCAATCTCCAACCATGCTTTCTTCATCTGAGAGGCTGGATTTTTCCTCCCATCAGCATGGAATAGTGTCTCCCTGTGGGCTCTTACACCGCACAGCATCAGGAGGCATCATTGAATTGAATAGGTGCCTTGGCATATAGTGACACCATTCTTTCTTCCTTCCTCTGTTTCTCCTACCTCCACAATCCTTCAACTGTCACCTTTGCAGTGTTCCTTTAAATACCTCAGCTGAAATAGACCCATGCATGCCGTCATCACGCCCACTCATGCTAATTGGAATGGAAATCCGGACGTCAGATGCAAATGCAGTGGTTGGATTAAAAAGCCACAGACAAACGCGCTGCTAGGACTTCTTGTTGTTCTCACGCGCTAACCAACCCCCGTCCCGCCCCACTCCCAGCACGCCGGCAGATAAACATTCCGGCCTTACTGTTTTACCTGTCTTAGCATTTTAATACTGTCACTTTCCAAAGCCATATTTTAAGAGCATAAGTCTGGAAATTATTATTGATAATATTAACAGATGAACACGTAACATGTTCGTGTGACATTCTTCTTTCTGCTGTTTTCGCACAGGCATTACCCTGTTTATTTTAATACTAACATGACAGACAGGAATGTCAGGTGAATGTGCTACGTGCTCATCTACTAATATGAGAAATAATAATTTCTAGGTCATATTGTCTAACAGTTTTCCAGTAAATCTAGCAGGTTGAAATGCTACAGTTGTATGCCAGTATCTGCAAATATTAACTGGGAGAAACAATATCAATTTGCTGATTGGTTATTTTTTACATAGAAATCAAAACATATCTTCAACTAAAAATTACAAATATGTATGGTGTAAATGTAAGGGTTTTAGTCACTTCAATTTGTTGATATGATTTTTTTTTGATTTGTGCAGTATTTTATTATGCATAATGCAGGTAACTTGTTATGATCATTATAAAAATGTTGCAATTGGGCAGTATTTCATTAGAAATATGTGTGTTACTGCGTTAGCGCAAAAGGCCTTCACTCTTTTTTTTGTAGATGTTATGATTGGCAGATCATACAAAAGAGATTACCATATATCTGGTAAAATATTTCTAGACAAAAGAAGGATAAATAATTATGCTATTTGATAATGTGACATCTCAAGATTAAGTGCCACCTTACAACAAGAATAGAAATAATTGTCATGTACAGTTTAGTTTTTGATTGATGGGTATAGTTAAGTTATTGAATTAAGTGGACATTATTATAAGCTACAATTATACTTGAGCTATTTCCACCTCATCATATTGCTGGAAGATAAATGAAAGCTAGACATACACATTTACAATTCTGAGTGCCTCCGAGTCATTAAAGCTTTGAAGGTCAAAATCGTATAACAAGAATAGGAAGCATAAAGTCAAAAAAATGTTAAACTTCAAATAAATAAAAAAGAAGCCTAAATGTTAAATACCTCAACTTGTATCAAACTGGTCCAAAGTATATTGGAAGAATAAATGTATTTCATTTACCTCTATTCATGCAATTAATGTAAATTGCAAATGAAAGTTTGATTACGATTGCTGTGATGCTATTTCCCAGTGAAGAATAAATGTTCCTAATATTGCACTGATGACATCACAAATTTAATCCTTCAGTAGTGATATCATAAATAATATTACAAATAAAACTGTAGAAATATATTAATTATATGATACAAATGATTGGGTGAGAGTAATTGAAACAGAAATAATTTAATCTTGAGGTTTAGATAACATTATACCAGTTGTGCAGCTGAGTTTTCTTTATCTTCTTGCCAGCAGTTGCACTCACCTATTTATTCCCTATTTAAGACACTATAAAGGTTTGATAGATATTGACAGTAAATTGTGTGATTGTTATTCCAATCTCGTGCAGAGTGGTTTTACTTAACAGTTTTATTAACCTGTTTTTTATTCGTTTGATAATGTGCACACTGTAATCTGTAGTTTAATCAACAATACTGGTAATGTGTAGTGATGTATTCATACTGTATATTAAAATATACAGTATCAATACCAAAATATATAAAATGCATGATAGCTATCCTAACTGCCTCTTTAAAAAAAATAAAATACTCAATAACTGTGATGATCATGTGAAAACATAATGTAATTAATCTTTTGTTATGGATTAAAGATGATTCCTTATTCAGAAAAAAATAATGTATTCCACAGTATCACTACAAAGTATTACAAAGTATTTACAGCGCAGAAACAGGCCATTCGGCACAACAGGTCCATGCTGGTGGTTATGCTCCACATAAGCCTCCTCCTACCTCTCTTCATCTAACCCCATCAACATATCCAACTATTCCATTCTCCCTTCATTCCATCCATGTTTATCTAGCTTCCCATTAAATGCATCTAAGCAATTCACTTCAACTGCTCCTTGTTGTAACAAGTTCCACATTCTCACCACTTTCTGGATAAAGACATTTCTTCTGAACTTCCTATTTAGTAGTGACTATATTATATTTATGGCCCCTAGTTCTGGTCTCACACTCAAGTGTCTACCCTATCAAACACTTTCATAATCTTCTCCAACAGGTCACCCCTCAGTCTGTTTTCTAGAGAAAAGAGCCTCAATCTGTTTCATCTTTCCTGATAGGTATAATGAGGGGAATTTTTCGGGCGGTCAGCGGGCACATTTGCTGCAGGTCAGGTGGGAATTTTTTTTTTATTGACCGGGTATTGGGACCCGTGGTCAGCCCACGCACCTTTCCCAGATGTTGGGTCTGTCAGCGCTGAACAGACCTGACAGGCAGCGATGGGGGAAGCAATCGAGCCAATTATTGGCTTGTTTAGAAGTCTTTAACAGTGATATTTTACTCACCTTTTAACTTTATCAGGTTGCCCACAGATTTCACGTTGCTCCTGGACCCCGTCTGTTTATCTGAGGTGGAGGTTGAGTGGCCATTGAAGCAGATGATTGGTGACAGCATTAAAACTTGTATAAAACCCCACAATTTACACCTACACACTTTCCAAACCCAGACACAGTTCAGTTTCTCCTGTCGGAAGACAGATTGTGCTTTATGCAGGCTTCAAGTCTTTGTAGCAAACTCTCCAGCCAGGCTCACCTTATTGCAGCAACCTCTCTCACCTTCGACAGAGTGCTTCTCTCATCTCATCTTCAACTGGTATCTACTCCATCAAGATGAGAACACTCTGTCACCTTGGCCCTCAGAATCTGACCACAATGAACCTCAACTCCAGCAGCACCAACAACAACACCAACCTTTTCGCAATCAACTGATGCTGCACAGGACAGAGGGCATCAGCACCTGAGCACATTACTGCCTGGGATGCCAGGGATTGACTCGCCATGGTCAGATTTACTTCACTTGACGCTGTACACCCTGGCTACCACCTGATGTGCCAGGTTAGCACCACCTCACACCAACTCCACAAAGCATCCCTACAATGCCCAAACCATTCCTTTCATACTCATTACCATTGCAGGAGGTACCGTTATGTATCACCATTCACTGCAACTCACTAAGCCAGTTACAAAGGTGCACACAAATCTGTCCAAGAACGCAAAGCTTTGAAAATAAAGATTTCAATATTTGACACCACATTAACAGAAACTTTACATGAACATTGCAAAAAACACCCAAGTGCCTACCCTTGTGCGTTCGTTGATATGATTGAGCTAGGATAAGGGTGAGTGTGAGGAGTGGCTAGTGAAATTGGGAAGTGATAATGTAGATAGATAGGGATAGGTGGAGGTGCAAGGTAAGTTGGTGTAAATAAGGTTACGCAGGATATGGGCATCATTCAGCTGCCATGGGAGGTGGCCAACACAGAGGTGAGGGAAGGAGACCTCAGTTCTCCTTCCTCCAGCTCAGTGATGAGCTATGCCTACGAAGGCTGAGATTCAGAAAGGAGGTACTGAGGGAGCTCTGCAATGTGTTGCGGGAAGATCTCGAGCCTCGCACAAGGCTCAGGGCCACCCTGACCGTTACCAAGGTTACCATCGCTTTGAACTTCTATGCGACGGGGTTGTTCCAATCTGCCACTGCAGACATTGGAAACATTTCTCAATTCTCTGCACATCGCTCCATCTGCCAGGTTACCGATGCACTGTTCAGGAGAAGATGGGACTACATCTCATTTCCGATGATGAGGGTTCCCAAAGGTGCAGGATGCGATCGACTGCACACACGTTGGGCTGAGGGTACCACAACACCACCCTGAGATCTTTGTCAACCATGAGGGTTTCCACTCGCTGAAACTACAGCTCATGTGTGACCACCAGCGTCGGATTCTGGCAGTTGATGCGAGATATCCAGGCAGCAGCCATGATTCGTTCATTCTGCACCAGACCAGTGTGCCTGCCCTCTTCACTGGCCCAAATCAGGATTGTGGTTGGCTGCTTGGTGACAAGGGATATCCCCTGTCCACTTGGCTGCTCATTCCACTGCGGAACCCCAGGTCAGTGGCAGAGCATACGTAAAACGACACTCATTCTGGCACCAAGTGCATCAAGGAGCACTGCATTGGGATCTTCAAGCAGAGGTTCTGTTGCTTGGACCGGTCTGGTGAAACTTTGCAGTACTGTCCTCAACAGGTCTCCATAATCGTCATGGTCTGCTGCATGCTGCACAACCTGGCCCTCATGAGGGGACAGCCATCGGAGGTCGAGCCAGCAGTACCACCTGATGATGAGGAGGCGCAGGAGCAGGAGGAGGAGGAGAATCCCTGTCGCCACCCAGCCAGGAGGCGTCGTCCCCATAGCAACCCTACAAGGGAGGTGCAGGTACGTCTGAGAGCTGCACGATTCGAATAATCTCATCCACACATGGCCCTTCAGCTCCCACTTTCCATGGCCATCCCAATGAATTCCTTCACACAGAATTGCTCACTCCCAAATTAAACACCTGGCCAGATATATGTGCCAAAAATAAAGATTTATCAAATGATCAAAGTCAGTGCAGAAACACAGCAGAAACAAAAAGGACTACCATCAACTACCACAAATAATCATTTTTTTACCCCTGTGCATCTCTTTATAACACCTCTTATGCACGCCTATTCTAACACTACACCTAAATTTCTCCCGTGTGGCTGCATCATGGGTCTGGGAAGGCTGCTGTGGTTTTTGTGTGGGAGCTACAGCTGTCCTTGTCAGATGCCCTCGAACATCTTTGGGCCTGGAAGGGCCGGGTGCAGACTGGTCAACACCCTCCTGGCAGGGTGCAGTCTAACTTGGATCGGGCGAGACCATGCGTGGAGGCACTGGCAGAGTGATATGTCTGGGGCCAGGAATGTTATGCTCCTGAGAGAGCACATCATCAGGATCCTGGTCCGAGGAGCCTGAGTCACTCCCCGGGGCCACCACCACGAAGCTGAGGGAGGTCAGGTTGGTGCTGTGGTGCAACACCGGAAGGTCCCCCGTGGCCCGTAGTGGACCCAGCCATGAACGCAACACTGGGTGCCCTGTGGTGTCGGGTGGCATCGAGCTGAGACTGCATGAGAGTCTCAAAGCCAGCAGACATGGCAGCAGTTTGACGCTCCATGGCCTGTTGCCCAGAGGGCATAAGAGCATTCTGAGTTTCCAGGGCCATGGCCATCCTCTCCAATCCAGCACCATGTGCTCATTCCCTCGTGCCTGTGCTAAAATGGCAGCTGCCACATCACCTGCAGGTTGTAGCACCACAGCTGGATCCGCACGTCACTTTGGGAGTCCACCATCGCCTGCACACCGGCAATGATGGGCTCCATGGAGTGCACAGAGCTTTCGACAATGCGGGAGGCGGACTCCTCCATACTCCTGACCACTTCCGGCAGCCTCTCTGGCACCCTTGTCCATGCCCCCAACATCTGGGAATGCATGGCCTCCACTCTTTGTTTGTATGCCGCTATATCGATGGCATCATCTGAGTCCTTGTCGACAGAACTCCGGTGCGGAGTTGCTCCCCCGGAGAGGTGGCGCCTGAGGTTACCTAGCCCGTCACCATGGTGCAGTCTGCTAGGCCCTGATGCAACACCCAGTGCAGACCCCTGTACCACCTTATCTATATCACAGTATCTGAGCTGGCGTGTGTGGGTGGAAGCAGTGACACGTTGGTGCCAGCAGGGTCCTCCTCTTCCTCTTCCTCCTCAGTGGCATCCCCAAAGGAGAGAGTGCTGTGGATGCTCACAGCAGGGCTTGAACCCTCAATGTTGTCACTGCTCAGATCTGAGATTTCAGGGTTTAAGACAAGAACGGTGTGATGCAGGCCTCCAGCTGGTCTGCGACGTCTCTCCTCACTGGCGACTGTGCTGGGTGTGCTGCCACTTGGTCTGTCATCTGCAAGCATAAATGGGAGAAGGGCTGCCATGAGGGGGAGGTGGGGGACTGACACATGGATCCTACAAATAGCAGACTTCCAGATGGAAAGGCACAGTAGGCACTGGCTCATTCAAGTAGAGATCGCATTCAAGGACGGTCTCACTTACCCATGGTGGCCACATCGGCGTCGGCAGTACCGGAGCTAACAGGGGCCGTGTCATCTGCAAGCATAGATGGGAGAAGGGCTGCTGTGAGGGGGAGGTGGGGGATGAAGGCATGGAGAATGCAACTAGCAGACATCCATGAAGGAAAGGAACAGTAGGCACTGGCGCATTCAAGGAGAGAGCACATTAAAGGAGGGCCTTCGTTTACCCACATCGGTGTCAGCACTACCCTGGTCCACAGGAAATGCACCATGACCACCGACCAGCACCTCAGCCCTCTCCTCCAGAGGTGTGAGGACTTGGATATCTGCCTCGCCACCACCGGTCCTCCTTTGCTCAGCCCTATTGTGAGCTAGTTTGGCCTGCAAAAGAAAGCATGGTTGGTGAGTATCACTGTGATGACACATCAGAAATGAGTGCACAAGTGTTTGTCCCTGACTAAACTGAAAGGGCTGGAAAGCATGTTTTGTTTTCAACCCAGAGAAAGGAAATTGCATTTTCCACCTATGATTCTGGATTTAAGACTTGGCTTCCGGATTAGACGTTTCCTGGGGCACCACTAGATTATCTGCAGGAAGCTGAACCTTGGTGCAGATGTCTTTCTCGAGCAGGTGTCCAGATATTTATGTGTCATTGGCCATCCTCAGCTTGCTTAAACCTCTGGGTTGGTCAGGCCCGATTGGCAGATTTCACCATAGTCACCATTGTATCACCTTGCTTAATGTAGCTTGGTTTCATTTTGGTTCCACTCTGTTTAACTGGACCATCTTGTAAGTGTGACATGAAAGGGAGCCTCCATTGTGAGAACACACATATATATGTACAGAAGCGTGAACAATGAAATGCTGCTTGAGTGACTAAAGAGTGAGTATGGGAAATAAGAGCATGTCGAAGGAGAGTGTCGCAGATGCAATGTCAGCAGTTGCTGGAAGAGGTACTCACTTTCATAAGATAGATTATGCCGTGGAATCTTTTCCTGCAATGCACAGGAGTCCTCTGATAAATGGAGGTGCCTGAGACACCCTCTGCTATCTCCCTCCATGCATTCATGACCTGGCGACTTGGTCTCCCCATGTCCAGATATAGCAGTCTCCTCCTGCTCTCTACACCTTGAATAAGAGTGTCCAGCTCGGCACAGATGAAGCGGCTTGCCATCCTTGCTCCTCTTACACCAGCCATCCTCAAAGGCAACTCCTTCCCCTCTCAGGCCTAGCTGCAAACTCTGATCTTTGAGAAGGCCAGGGAGCAGCTGGCTCGTTACAAACACAATACCAGCATGCTGAATTTCTCCGTGGGGATTCCGCTTCAATTAACACAGCCACTCCGCTGGAAAATGCACTTTGGAGGAGCTCCTTAGCGCTGGAACCCATTTTTCTAGTTTTCTGAGCTGAAAATCGATCAGGCCATAATGGCCCCAAAGGGTCAGGAGGAGCGCCAGCTTTCTTGCGCTCCTGAATTTCGGCCCCAGCATCTCTGCTTTTCAATTCTATCCCTCTAGAAATGAACCCCATTTGCTTGGTTTGGTTTTTAATACCCTTATTAATCTATTTTCGCTATTTTTAGTGGACTCTGTATCTGTATCCCTGGGTCATCTGTTCCTCTATCCCATTTAGTCACTTAGGCTGAGAAATTCGTCTTGGGCGGTGGCGTAAAGTGGGTGGTATCGAATCGGCCGCCCATCATGCTCAGCGCCTGATATTCAGTTCCATTAACTGCAATGGTTGATTTCTTGCCCAAACAACAGTCGATTTACAGGGATAACTTTTGAATGTAATTATATTCTCACAAAATGATACTGAGAAAACTCTATAGCAATGGAAAGTTTTCAGATCATTATTGAATAAGTAGAATTCCATATCTCGAGGCAGTATCTTGATAAAAGCATAAAATTTATAAAAGCAGAAGAATTATGACAGTTATTTGAATTTCAATAAAAACTAAAAAGTCATATTCTTACTGTAGTGTCATATATATCAAAAATACCATGTGAAAACTATAAAGCGTTGTGAATACGATTTGATTATTCAATGGGCCTTTATTTGCATACATATTAATGTAAATTTTAATTTATCCAATTATCTTTCCATTCTATGAAAATTGCAATGCATCCACCTCATTTCCCGCTATAAATATAATTGTATTATAAAATCTGCAATTGCAAAGGAACTCATGGGTAGTGGGTTTCTGTTACTCGTGGTTAATAGAAAGGCTTCAAGGTCAGAGTGCTAACAAAGTGGCAAAGCAGAAATTTAAATGCAATAACTATTTGTACTAAGTCTCCCTTCTGCGCATATATCTCCCGACGCATGCGAGAGAGAGCTTGAGGGCACAGAGGGAGAGAGAGCTTGAGGACAGAGAGAGAGAGAGAGAGCTTGGGGGCAGAGAGAGAGAGAGAGAGAAAGAGAGCTAAGGGGGGCAGAGAGAGAGAGAGCTTGGGGGACAGAGAAAGAGAGAGAGAGAGAGCTTGGGGGGCAGAAAGAAAGAGAGAGTTTAGGGAGGGGCAGCAGAGAGAGTTTGTGGGTGCAGAAAAAGTGAGAGATCCTGGGGGGGGTGGGGGGCAGAGAGAGAGAGGGAGAGAGAGATCCTGGGGGGGGGGTTGGGGGCGGGTGGTGGGGGCAGAGAGAGAGAGGGAGAGAGAGAGCCTGGGGGGGGCGGCAGAGAGAAAGAGAGAGCGAGAGCTTGGGGAGGGGAGGGGGCAGAGAGAACTTGAGGGGGCAGAGAAAGTGAGAGAGCCTGGGGACGGCGGGGCAGAGAGAGAGAGAGCCTGGGGTGGGGGGGGGGGGGGTGGCAGGCAGGCAGAGAGAGAGCGAGAGAGAGAGCCTTGGGGGGGGGGAGCAGAGAGAGAGAGAGCTTGGGGGGGAGAAAGCGCTTGGCGGAGGGGTGGGGGTGGGGAAGAGAGAGAGCCGGGGTGGGGGGGGGAAGAGAGAGAGCGAGAGAGAGCCTGGGGGGGCAGGGGGGTGAAGGTGGGGTAAGAGAGGGACGTAGGTGGAGGGTGGGGATCAGAGAGGAGAGAGGTAACTCAGAGAAGACGGATCATGTTCTTCCTACCCCTGATGCGTGCAAGCTCAGTGCGTGTGTTACAAGGGACATCGTTGGGGTGGATGAAATCCAGAAGTCATGACACTGTCACTATTCACTTCATACCCAATAAACATGTTAACAATCCGCACACAATACCCTATCTATGGGCGGGGGGGGGGCGGTAATGTCTTGCGCAAGGGTCTTCAGCTGGCGGAAGGATTGCTGGGGTAAGGGTCTTCAGCTGGTGGAGGGATGCACTTACACTGGGGTAAGGGACTGGTTGGAACTTGATGGCTTTTGGGAGATCTATCCTCTGTGGCTTCTGAAGTCAAAGTGGATCGAATTCCAAATTGGAAATTCACTCGGAACTTGGGCTGGGTGGTTCCAGTTACACATTCCAGAGTAACTTCAGGGTGGGGCTTATCCTCCAAGGGGACCAATCAGCAATAGGTCTGGAGAGCCAATCAGAGAAATTGCTGCATTTCATTTAGTACAAAAGGACGCATCCAAATGTAAACTAATTACCAGCAAGTTATTAAAGCATAACATGTAGTTGCATGGGTGGTGCTATCGGGCTCAAAATTGGCCAGGAGTTGCTCCATTTTTTTTTAAGAGCAACTTGATTTTTCTGGAGTATCTTAAAAATCCCCATTTTGCACATTCAGTTTGCACCAGTGTAAGTGAATTGGTTAGAATTTTTTTTAATTTCATTTTTTTTTCAAAAGGTGGTGTTACCGTCCACTATGCCCGTTTTGGCCATTTAGGCCACTTTGGACAGCTAATAGTTGCTCCAAATTAATTTAGACTAGCGTATGTGGCCACTTGTGGCTGCACAGAAACCCCTTGCGGAGATTTACGAAATCAACGCAGGTAGGTACATCTGAGACCATTCGGCCAGAGATAGGGGCTGAAAAGGAAGCAGAGAGGACCTGGCAAAGCACGAAACAAAGCACAACAACATTCAAGAAGCATAAAAACATTCAAGAAGAAATAAAAAATAAAACTAAGTCCTACCTTCCTATCAAAATTCGGCCCTTGACGTCAGCAGGCCGACCGGTGCGGGAGGCCACTTGGCCAGGGATAGGTGTGGGACGATGGGGAACGCACAGGCTGCCGACATCCAAGCAGAAAATTACTTCTAAGATAAACTGCCAACCTGCCAAAGGAGACATTGAACCTCTACTTCCACTGGGTATTTCACTGACTCTCTCTCTGACTGACTCTCTCTCTCTCTCTGACTGACTCTATGACTGACTCTCTCTCTCTGACTATTCCAGCCAACGTAGTTCTAGCCCAGCGCGCATCGTGAGGCCACTTGGCCTGGGATAGGGGCGACAGCTGCACACAGAGGCTGGGGGCAGAATCTACCGCGCATGCGCGAAACCTCTAGTGCACATGCGGAGAGCTGCCAGCACTGTTTCTCGCGCAGGGTCCTAGCTCAGACCCCAATCGACAGACCACGCCGCGCCAAGCCATGGGGCAGGCCATGCAGTGGCCAGAATCCGGAGACATCTTTTCGGCGCCATTTTAACCCACAAAGTCGCCGCATCTCTGGTGAGTGCGCCAAAAAAACGGGTGGGCCAATTTTGAGCCCATAAAGTGGTCGGAATCGGGATCAATTCTCCTATTCCACTGAGCTCCTAGGCTCAATGGGGTCGATTTTGACTTTTATGGGACAAATGAGCAGATTTTCATACCCATGTCAAACAGGCGGCCTTGATTTACATGGGCTGCCGAACTGTGGGGCACCAAACGAGATCCCACTGCAGCTCGCTGGATTAAGTCAAGTTACTAGCAGGTGACTCGGCCCCCAACAAGCTAAGTGAAATGAGGAGGATTGTGGTTGCAGAGGGGGAAGTTCCAGAGTGGCATCGGTGCAGCTTATTTTGTTGGGCCTGAAGTAGAATGCCAGCTCTTCCAGGCCCTACAAAAATAATATCAAACTTACCTTGGTTGGGCCTCCTCGGCTGCACTTTCACTAAATCTAAATCAATTTATTTAATATTTTCTGGTTCTAATAGTTTTAGATAATCATTTCTTGATTATCATTGACTAAACTTGCAGTAATTACTGATAATATCGAGGACATGGGCTTCAGTGCCCATCATGAAAGCAACAAAAAAGAACCCAAATTGTAGTGAAAGCACCACCAGCTTAACTGAGTAGATCATGAAAACAACAACAACTTGCATTTATATAGCACCTTTAAAGTAGTAAAAGGTCCCATGGCCAGAATTGGAGGAGCCCGGATATCGCTGAGGGTTATGGAGCTAGGGAGGGGCAAGACAGTAGAGAGATTTGAAAACAATGATGCGAATTTTTAAACCAAGGCATTGCTTAACCGGCAGCCACTCTAGGTCAGCTAGCACATGGGTGAAAGGTGAGCGGGACTTAACATAGAAACATAGAAACATAGAAAATAGGTGCAGGAGTAGGCCATTTGGCCCTTCGAGCCTGCACCTCCATTCAATAAGATCATGGCTGATCATTCACCTCAGTACCCCTTTCCTGCTTTTTCTCCATACCCCTTGATCCTTTTAGCCGTAAGGGCCATATCTAACTCCCTCTTGAATATATCTAACGAACTGGCATCAACAACTCTCTGCAGTAGAGAATTCCACAGGTTAACAACTCTCTGAGTGAAGAAGTTTCTCCTTATCTCGGTCCTAAATGGCTTACCCTTTATCCTTAGACTGTGACCACTGGTTCTGGACTTCCCCAACATCGGGAACATTCTTCCTGCATCTAAGCTGTCCAGTCCCATCAGAAATTTATATGTTTCTATGAGATCCCCTCTCATTCTTCTAAACTCCAATGAATGCAGGCCCAGTCGATCCAGTCTCTCCTCATACATCAGTCCTGCCATCCCGGGAATCAGTCTGGTGAACCTTCGCTGCACTCCCTCAATAGCAAGAACATCCTTCCTCAGATTAGGATACCAAAACTGAACACAATATTCCAGGTGAGGCCTCACTAAGGCCCTGTACAACTGCAGTAAGACCTCCCTGCTCCGATACTCAAATCCCCTAGCTATGAAGACCAGTATGCCATTTGCCTTCTTCACCGCCTGCATGCCAACCTTCAATGACTGATGTACCATGACACCCAGGTCTCATTGCACCTCCCCTTTTCCTAATCTGCCGCCATTCAGATAATATTCTCCCTTCATGTTTTTGCCACCAAAGTCGATAACCTCACATTTATCCACATTATTCTGCATCTGCCATGCATTTGCCCACTCACCTAACCTGTCCAAATCACGCTGCAGCATCTTAGCATCCTCCTCACAGCTCACACCGCCATCCAGCTTAGTGTCATCTGCAAACTTGGAGATATTACACTCAATTCCTTCATCTAAATCATTAATATATATTGTAAATAGCTGGAGTCCCAGCACTGAGCCCTGCGGCACCCCACTAGTCACAGCCTGCCATTCTGAAAAGGACCCGTTTATTCCGACTCTCTGCTTCCTGTCTGCCAACCAGTTCTCTATCCACATCATTACCTTACCCCCAATACCATGTGCTTTAATTTTGCACACCAATCTCTTGTGTGGGACCTTATCAAAAGCCTTTTGAAATCCAAATACACCACATCCACTGGTTCTCCCTTGTCCACTCTGCTAGTTACATCCTCAAAAAATTCTAGAAGATTTGTCAAGCATGATTTCCCTTTCATAAATCCATGCTGATTTGGACCGAACCTGCCACTGCTTTCCAAATGCGCTGGCGGGAGGAAAAATGTTCACGAAGCTGGACTTGACCTCGGCCTATGTGATGCAGGAGCTGGAGGAATCATCGAAGGGTCTCACCTGCATCAATACACGCAAAGGTCTCTTCATTTACAACAGATGCCCGTTTGGGATTCGATCAGCCGCGGCGATATTCCCGAGAAACATGGAAAGCTTACTGAAGTCGGTCCCGCGCACTGTGGTCTTCCAGGATGACATCTTGGTTACAGGTCGGGACACCATCGAGCATCTGCAGAACCTGGAGGAGTTCTTAGTTGGTTTAATCACATGGGGTTCAGGTTAAAATGCTCGAAGTGCGTTTTCCTGGTGCCTGAAGTGGAGTTCCTGTGGAGAAGAATCGTGGCAGATGGCATCAGGTCCACCGATTCAAAGATGGAGGCAATCAAGAATGCACTGAGACCACAGAACGTGACGGATTTGCGGTCGTTTCTAGGACTCCAGAACTACTTTGGTAACTTCTTACCGGGTCTTAGCACACTGTTAGAACCACTGCACTCTTTACTGCTGCATAAAGGAGATGAATAGGTATGGGGTAAAAGCCAAGGAAATGCCTTTGTAAAAGCTAGATAACTGTTATGCTCAAACAAATTGCTTGTGTCGTATGATCCATGTAAGCATGTGATGCGTCTTCATACGGTGTCAGTTGTGTATTGCAACAAGTTAATGAATCTGGGAAATTGCAACTGGTTGCATACGCATTCAGAAGTCTGTCTAAGGCTGAGAGGGCCTACAGCATGACTGAAAAAGAAGCGTTAGCGTGTGTTTATGGGGTAAAGACAATGCATCAATATCTGTTTGGGCACAAATTTGAATTGGAAACCGACCATAAGCCACTTATATCCCTCTTTTCTGAAAATAAGGGGATAAATACGAATGCATCGGCCCGCATCCAGAGATGGACGCTCACATTGTCCGCATACAGCTACGCCATCCGCCACAGGCCAGGCACAGAAACCTGTGCCGATGCTCTCAGTAGGCTGCCATTGCCCACCACGGGGGTGGAGCTGGCACAGCCTGCAGATTTAGTTATGGTAATGGAAGCAATCGAGAGTGAACAATCTCCTGTTACCGCCCAATAGATTAGAACCTAGATGAGCCAGGACCCCTTACTGTCCTTAGTAAAAAACTGTGTGCGCCACGGGAGTTGGTCTAGTGTCCCGTTAGAGATGCAGGAAGAAATAAAGCCGTACCAGCGGCGCAAAGCTGAAATGTCTATACAGGCAGACTGCCTCCTATGGGGTAATTGGGTAGTGATACCAAAAAAGGGCAGGGACACTTTCATTAGTGATGTCCACAGTACCTACCCAGGCATCATAATGATGAAAGCGATAGCCAGATTTCATGTACGGTGGCCCGGTATCGAAGCAGATTTAGAGTCCTGCGTGCACAAATGTAACACATGTTCCGAGTTAAGCAATGCACCCAGGGAGGCGCCACTAAGTTTATGGTCTTGGCCCTCCAAACCGTGGTCTAGGGTCCATGTCGACTATGCAGGCCCGTTCTTGGGAAAAATGTTCCTAGTGATTGTAGATGTGTACTCCAAATGAATTGAATGTGAGATAATGTTGGCAAGCACATCCACTGCCACCATTGAAAGCCTGCGGGTCATGTTTGCCAAGCATGGCCTGCCTGACGTCCTTGTGAGTGACAATGGGCCGTGCTTCACCAGTGCCGAGTTCAAAGAGTTCATAACCTGTAATGGGATCAAACATGTCACATCTGCCCCATTTAAACCAGCGTCCAATGGTCAGGCAGAGAGAGCAGTGCAAACAATCAAGCAGAGCTTGAAGAGGGTAACTGAAGGCTCACTGCAGACTCGCCTATCCCGAGTCCTGTTTAGTTACCGCACAAGACCCCACTCGCTCACTGGGATTCCCCCAGCTAAACTGCTCATGAAAAGGGCACTTAAGACAAGGCTCTCATTAGTCCACCCTGATCTACATGAACAGGTAGAGAGCAAGCGGCTTCAACAGAATACATATCATGACCGTGCAAATGTGTCACGTGAAATCTAGATTAATGAACCTGTATTTATGTTGAACTATGGACAAGGTCCCAAGTGGCTTTCCAGCTCTGTCATGGCCAAAGAGGGGAGCAGGCTGTTTCTGGTCAAACTCTCAAATGGACTCACCTACAGAAACACTTGGACCAAACCAAACTCAGATTCACGGACTATCCAGAGCAACCCACAATAGACTCTACCTTTTTGACCCTCCAACACAACATCAGTGGCAACCGACCCAGTGGTTGATCACAAAGCAGAACCCATCACCCGCAGCAGCCCAGCAGGACTCACCACACCAGGAAGTCCAGCAAGACCAGCTGCATAGCAGCGCAGCGAGGGCCCAAAAAATGACTCACCAAAACCAGCATTTGCACCAAGACGATCAACCAGGGAAAGAAAGGCCCCAGATCGACTCACATTATAAATAGTTACACTATTGGTTTTGGGGGGTTGGTGGGAGGGGGGGGGGAGTGTTGTTATATATGTAGACCTGTAAATACCTTGTTTAACCACCAGAGGGCTCATCCCCTGGGGTCCCAAGGGGTCCCACAATCCCTTGGGAGCACCTGTACATAAGGAGGCCTCACAAGCTGCAGAGGCACTTAGGAAACCTATAATAAAGGACAACGGTCACACTTTACTTTGAGCTCACAGTATCTGGTCAGACTCTTTATTCAATACACAAGAAACACCATCCCTAATACACTCCAGGAAATCCTCCTCCACCGTATTGCTACCAGTTTGGTTAGCCCTATCTATATGTAGATTAAAGTCGCCCATGATAACTGCTGTACCTTTATTGCACGCATCCCCAATTTCTTGTTTGATGCCATCCCCAACTTCACTACTACTGTTTGGTGGTCTGTACACAACTCCCACTAGCGTTTTCTGCCCTTTGGGATTCCGCAGCTCTACCCATACAGATGCCACATCATCGAAGCTAATGTCCTTCCTTACTATTACGTTAATTTCTTCTTTAATCAGCAACGCTACCCCACCTCCTTTTCCTTTCTGTCTATCCTTCCTGAATGTTGAATACCCCTGGATGTTGAGTTCCCAGCCTTGGTTACCCTGGAGCAATGTCTCCGTAATCCCAATTATATCATATTCATTAATAGCTGCCTGCGCAATTAATTCGTCCATCTTATTACTAATACTGCTCGCATTGGTGCGAATTATGATATGGGCAGCAGAGTTTTGGATGGCCTTAAGTTTATTGAGGGTGGAAGATGGGAGGCCGGCCAGGAGTGTGTTGGAATAGTCAAGTCTAGAGGTAACAATGGCTTGGATGAGGGTTTAAGCAGCAGATGAGCTGAGGCGGTGACGAGTTGGGCACCTCATCTCGGGGTCAAATACGACACCAAGGTTTCTATCAGTCTGGTTCAGCCGCAGATAGTTGCCAGGGAGAGGGATGGATTCGGTGACGAGGGAATGGAGTTTGTGACGGGGACCAAAGACAATGGCTTCGGTCTTCCAATATTTAGTTGGAGGAAATTTCTGCTCACCCAGTACTGGATGTCGGACAAGCAGAGATCAATTGTAGTGATCAATAGATACTATCAGTTAGTTTAAAACTGCAATCGCATTTTTACATGTTTTTTATAAGAATTGCAGGCTTTAGTTTCATAACCATAATGTTATCCGTGTTGGGTTATCTAGGCTACTGTGTTGTGTTAATACAGTATGCAGTTTCAGAGGCCATACGCAGTAGATCAGGAAGGTCCAAGCTTTTTGTCTTTATAGGCCACTTATGTGAGACCTCGCAGGCCACAGATAAGGTTTAATTCAGTATCCCAATTAATTTATTCATATTGCAAGCTGTGGATTCCAATCAATCTCAGTGTTCACATTTAGAACTTGTTCACCAATGACTCAACAGCACTGAGAGCAGTCGTTTCCAACTTTCAGGCCCAGGAATTCAAAAAAGGTATACCACAAGTAAGAAATAAACAGGCAATTGTCCAAATTTGTATTACTGGCAGTAAGCCTCACCCACCACCAGTGTATATCAGGAAATTGCAAGTGCATTGCCCACGATTTTCTTTCATTCATTTTAATAGATGAAAAATTAAGGGCAACATGTTCGCAATTTCCCAATATGTACCAACAGGCAGGCAGTATAAATTCAGAAAATTGGCCTCTAAGATGCAAATAGAAACTGAGTTGCTTTGTCTTCAGTGGCCAGATTTCTAGGGCTCAAAGACAGCATTGAGCTCATGCGCCATAGTTTGAACAACCCTTCGTACAGACACCAGTTGGGCATGAAAGTGTTAGCGAGCGAAGTAGAATGCCTTTATGTTATTAATGCATCTATATTTGTGTCTCCATGTCTCAATCTGATTAAAAGACTCCACACCACCACATGGTGGCAGCTGGTGTATTTTTACAAAAAAAAGCTAGGATAAAAAGAAAGGAACGTTGTGAAGCCCAAAAATGAGCCTTTGCTCGAGTACAATTGAGGCTGCGCTGAGTAAGAAATGGGAACAGAAATATAGAGAGCAGGAAAAATGACAGCATATCATTAAGTCAATTCAGTTTCAACAAGCCTGAAGATGGGCTTTGAAGATGACGTTTATTCAAAAATGTGAGCTGTTTCTGGTTTATGTGACAAGAAGGAACCATTCATATCTGCTCATTGTTATATATGTCATCTGTGAATTTAATAGTATTATTATTTATACCGTTCTCAATATCATTGATAAAAATAATGAACATTAAAGGACTCAGCTCAGAGCCCTAAGCTATCACTAGACCCCATTTGAACAATTCCTGTTAATAATGGACCCCGATTTACATAATTACAACCAACTCCAAATCTATTGTGCCATTTCCCCAATAATCTCATGACATCTAAAGTAAATTTATCGAACCTGCACTCCCAGTGGGGAGCCGTACTCGAAAGGTGCAAGGATCAGAGAGTCAGCACTACAGTGTTGAAAGCCTATCTCCAACCTACAATCTTTTTGAACTTAGCACCCACTGGAAACTTAGGATTGATGAATTTACCCTCTCATTTTTTGTATAGCTATCTATGAAAAATCTTTTTTGAAATTGAAGTTGACAATATCCATTCTCGCTCACTTCCTTAAATATCTCAATCAAGTTGAGACATGATGTCTGACTCCAAAAGACATATTAGGCATTCCAATTAACTGCAGTACTCTCTGTGTCTCTTTACAACATCATGTACAATATTTTCTGATATTCCCCTATAACGGATGTTAGGTTCGCCTCGCTATTAATCCCAAAGTCTGCTTTTTGTCCTTTTTTAAACAAAGCAACTACAGAACAATCCAGAAACATTGCCTCCCATTTTCTTGAGCAGTTAAATCTGATTATTGATTTTAATAGTTTTAACAATTATTTTAGTAATTCCAACAACTTTGCCTAATACTATCGCAAATGGTAGTGCTAATTTTACCCAAATACCTTTTTATCTATCTAGTAAAACTGGGATTGTCCCATTGTCTTATCAAATCATCTTATACATAGCTTAATTGAATTAAAATATACAGGCTACACCACAGATGCAAGCATGTAACAATGAACTTTTTGAAGATTATGTGACAGCTAATGAAAAAGAAAAGTAGCCCAGTTAAATGCTATAAGAAAAAATAGAGCTCCAAAAATTAGCCTAGAGAGGCTCACCTTTAAAATTCTCTGCCAAGTTAACAACCCCAACATTTAATATTTTGGATAACTTTACTCTGAAAATGGTTGTGATCAAGTTGAAAGGCCATTCATCATTATAGGGAAATTTTCATTCTGTGTCTAATTGAGGTAAGCGACCTTTAAGCTTTTCTGCAATTATAATTATGGTAGAGTTGTCCTTTTAAACCTGTTCCAGCTTAGATCTTTTTTTTTGCTTCGATGATGCTAATTCAAAAATGGAACTTTGTTGAATGAGGCCTGAAGGTCTTTCCCTGACTTTTTCATAGAATTCTTTGAAATGGTAGGACTTTGTGTAAAATTATGGCCTGGAATTTGCGATTATATTGACAGCAAAACTGTCAAAACAGCGCTCGCCGTCATTACGGTATGAATCTGACAGCAACTTTTGGAGTACGCGCATGAGCAGTTAAACGTGGAAATCCAGAAGTTGCTGTCAGTCATTCCCTGCTCCTCCAAAGGGCGAGCTGTTAAATTCGCCAGAGCCGGCCATCAATTGAAATCATTGAACTGACAAAAACGTCCCCTTTTACGTTGGAAAATCGCTCTTAGAAAAACCCCAAAAAGTTAAGCCATGTTGAATGAGGTGTAACTGGGTTTTTAATGGCGTACTAAGTAATAATTACTGCTGAACAACTGTTCTGGCCCTGAAAAACTCATTTTATAATTGTGGAATGTCAAATTTTTCCATTGTGATAAAAATTCCATGTTTTTTTAATAATTTTTTTAAAAGTTTGTTTGATATTTCAGCTTCTACCTTAATTCCATGTGTATGTCCCAATCTTTATTTTGGTCTCTGTAAAATGATTTTAAAAAGTGAAGGAAAATCAGCACATTTTACTTCCTGGTTTGCTGACTGTAAGAATTCTTCAATCTGATTGGTTGCTTAGCCAGCTTGATTACATCACTGTTGCTGGATGCTGGAGATCCCCTCGACCTGGCGTCAGATTCAACTTAAGGCCAGGAGAGGTGAAATCGACACCACAGAGATCTCTCGACCTTTATGGACAAGAAGTGACTGTATCCAATGAACTTATAGCACTCATTAAAATGCTAAAGGTAAACTAACATCTTGTCAAATGCAATGGCAAGAGAAAGAAGACTAGATTTTCCTCTTTTGGAATTATTACCAGCAGAATGGCTCGAGCTGAAATTTAGACGGACTGAAATGGAAGCATGCTGTTTACATCTTATTTTCCTCTTCCAGCAGCTGGGATACCATCCATAATTAGGCAGCAAAGCTGAGGAATATCCTGCCTTAGATCTTCTACAGTAAACCCAAGATAAGAATAAAGTTTAAAGTATTTTTTAGTTGTTAGAAAATGTGGGTAATTCCTTGGCATTAATTGGATTCATCTGTAAAGATCTGTAACTCAATAAAACAGCTTCAAATCTTTCTGTGCTTCCAGCAAGCAATAAAATCTAACTTGTGAGACATTTGTCCTGCTTACAATTGCCTCCAGTTGCATATTAGTATAACTGTATATTATTAGGTCGATTAGCTGTTGTTATCTCACCTAATAATATTCAAATAAAAAGCTTCTGGTCATTTTCAAGTTTAGTACAATGAAAATATTGCTAACGGTTCCTATTTATTAATTCATCAGTGAATGAGTGAATGATTTCTTCAACATAAATTCTTATATCAATTTATTTCTAATAAAAGTATTTAACATAAATGAAATAAACTGAAGATTCTGTTACATCACCTCAAGTGAATACTTTAAATAATAACCACATTCCTCTGTGATAGAAAGGGAAGTAATGATATTGGTAAAGTTAGGGAACACTTGGAGATTAGAGATAATAAAGGGAAAAAGTCACTGGTGGGCGTAGTTTATAGGCCCCCAAATAATAACTTCACGGTGGGTGGACAATAATCAAGGGAATAATGGAGGCATGTGAAAAAGGAACGGCAGTAATCATGGGGGATTTTAACGTACATTTCGATTGGTCAAATCAAATCGCACGGGGTAGCCTTCAGGAGGAATTCATAGAATGCATACGGGATTGTTTCTTAGAACAGTATGTTACAGAACCTACAAGGGAGCAAGCTATCTTAGATCTGGTCCTGTGTAATGAGACAGGAATAATAAACGATCTCTTAGTAAAAGATCCTCTCGGAATGAGTGATCACAGTATGGTTGAATTTGTAATACAGATTGAGGGTGAGGAAGTAGTGTCTCAAACGAGTGTACTATGCTTAAACAAAGGGGACTATAGTGAGATGAGGGCAGAGTTGGCTAAAGTAGACTGGAAACACAGACTAAACGGTGGCACAATTGAGGAACAGTGGAGGACTTTTAAGGAGCTCTTTCATAGTGCTCAACAAAAATATATTCCAGTGAAAAAGAAGGGCGGTAAGAGAAGGGATAACCAGCCGTGGATAACCAAGGAAATAAAGGAGAGTATCAAATTAAAAACCAATGCGTATAAGGTGGCCAAGGTTAGTGGGAAACTAGAAGATTGGGAAAATTTTAAACGACAGCAAAGAATGACTAAGAAAGCAATAAAGAAAGGAAAGATAGATTATGAAAGTAAACTTGCGCAAAACATAAAAACAGATAGTAAAAGCTTTTACCGATATATAAAACGGAAAAGAGTGACTAAAGTAAATGTTGGTCCCTTAGAAGATGAGAAGGGGGATTTAATAATGGGAAATGTGGAAATGACTGAGACCTTAACCAATTATTTTGCTTTGGTCTTCACAGTGGAAGATGCAAAAACCATGCCAAAAATTGCTGGTCACGGGAATGTGGGAAGGGAGGACCTTGAGATAATCACTATCACTAGGGGGGTAGTGCTGGACAGGCTAATGGGACTCAAGGTAGACAAGTTCCCTGGTCCTGATGAAATGCATCCCAGGGTATTAAAAGAGATGGCGGAAGTTATAGCAGATGCTTTCGTTATAATCTACCAAAATTCTCTGGACTCTGGGGAGGTACCAGCGGATTGGAAAGCAGCTAATGTAACGCCTCCGTTTAAAAAAGGGGGCGGACAAAAGGCAGGTAACTATAGACTGGTTAGTTTAACATCTGTAGTGGGGAAAATGCTTGAAGCTATCATTAAGGAAGAAATAGCGAGACATCTAGATAGGAATAGTGCAATCAAGCAGACGCAACATGGATTCATGAAGGGGAAATCATGTTTAACTAATTTACTGGAATTCTTTGAGGATATAACGAGCATGGTGGATAGAGGTGTACCGATGGATGTGGTGTATTTAAATTTCCAAAAGGCATTCGATAAGGTGCCACACAAAAGGTTACTGCAGAAGATAAAGGTACGCGGAGTCAGAGGAAATGTATTAGCATGGATCGAGAATTGGCTGGCGAACAGAAAGCAGAGAGTCGGGATAAATGGGTCCTTTTCGGGTTGGAAATCGGTGGTTAGTGGTGTGCCACAGGGATCGGTGCTGGGACCACAACTGTTTACAATATACATAGATGACCTGGAAGAGGGGATAGAGTGTAGTGTAACAAAATTTGCAGATGACACAAAGATTAGTGGGAAAGCGGGTTGTGTAGAGGACACAGAGAGGCTGCAAAGAGATTTAGATAGGTTAAGCGAATGGGCTAAGGTTTGGCAGATGGAATTCAATGTCGGAAAATGTGAGGTCATCCACCTTGGAAAATAAAACAGTAAAAGGGAATATTATTTGAATGGGGAGAAATGACAACATGCTGCAGTGCAGAGGGACCTGGGGGTCCTTGTGCATGATTCTCAAAAAGTTAGTTTGCAGGTGCAGCAGGTAATCAGGAAGGCGAATGGAATGTTGGCCTTCATTGCGAGAGGGATGGAGTACAAAAGCAGAGAGGTCCTGCTGCAACTGTACAGGGTATTGGTGAGGCCGCACCTGGAGTACTGCATGCAGTTTTGGTCACCTTACTTAAGGAAGGATATACTAGCTTTGGAGGGGGTACAGAGATGATTCACTAGGCTGATTCCAGAGATGAGGGGGTTACCTTATGATGATAGATTGAGTAGACTGGGTCTTTACTCGTTGGAGTTCAGAAGGATGAGGGGTGATCTTATAGAAACATTTAAAATAATGAAAGGGATAGACAAGATAGAGGCAGAGAGGTTGTTTCCACTGGTCGGGGAGACTAGAACTAGGGGGCACAGCCTCAAAATACTGGGGAGCCAATTTAAAACCGAGTTGAGAGGGAATTTCTTCTCCCAGAATCTGTGGAATTCTCTGCCCAGAGAAGCAGTTGAGGCTAGCTCATTGAATATATTCAAGTCACAGAAAGATAGATTTTTAACCAATAAGGGAATTAAGGGTTTCGGGGAGCGGGCGGGTAAGTGGAGCTGAGTCCACGGCCAGATCAGCCATGATCTTGTTGAATGGCGGAGCAGGCTCGAGGGGCTAGATGGCCTACTCCTGTTCCTAATTCTTATGTTCTTATGTTCTTTCTGCAGCCTTGGAAAATGTGTGAAACTGATGATGTTTCAAAAAATACCATCTTCAAATGTTTTTAAAAAAAATGGATTGCTATGGAACTAACAGGTGAAAACTGAGAAATGTGGCTTTTATCTAAGACTATTGAGTTGTTCTATGTAATGTTCTTCCCAGTCACATATACACCAATGTTTTTGAAATGTTGGTACATGGAAATTTATAGGCCTGGATATTAACGGGGCGGGTGGCACTTCTGCTCCTCTTTGCTCAGAAGCGGTGCTGTCGAGGCACTTACCATCTTCCCAAAGCTGTCCTTGCCTAGAGTCAGCTGCTGGGTTTCCAGAGATCTTTTAAAATCTTTGACTATGTTCCCTGAATTCTATCTTCCTCTCTTTTCATCCTGTTGCATTTTGTTCTTTTTTTCAGTTCTGCTGGTTCTGTTTTTGTTTTGCTCTGTGACCTAATTGTCCTCCTATTTCCTGTACTTGTGAACACAGCATTATAAACACCAATCCTTTCCCTGAGAGGGCCGTTTTGCAGTTCATTTACGGTTGAGGAAAATCTAACATATGCACACCAAAAAAAAATCATTGCTTCACAGTAGCCCCCAAAATAAGTCAACAATGGGATGTTCAAAGATTGGGGCAAAGCACAAAACTGAAGCCAATAAGAGAGGGAAGTCCCATGACAGGGTTAAGAGGATCAGTGAGGGTGTAGGACAGCTCACTTATCATCATCATAGACAGTCCCTCGGAATCAAGGAAGACTTGCTTCCACTCCCAAAGTGAGTTCTCTGATGGTTGAATAGTCCCATACAAGAACCACAGACCCTGTTACAGGTGGGACAGACATTCGTTGGGGGAGGGGGTCAGTGGGGCTGGTTTGCCGCACGCTCCTTCTGCTGCCTGCGCCTGGCCTCCTCATGCTCTTTGCGTTGAGACTCGTAGAGCTCAACGACCTCCCGGATGGACTTTCTTCACCTCAGGCGATCTGCGGCCAGGGTCTCCCAGGTGTCAGTGGTGATGTCACACTTTACCAGGGAGACTTTGAGGGTGTCGTTATAATGTTTCCGCTGTCCTCCTTTGGCTATTTACCATGAAGGAGCTCCGCATAAAGCATTTGCTTAGGGAGTCTTATATCTGGCATGCGAACTATGTGGCCTGCTCAGCGAAGCTGATCGAGTGTGGTCAATGTTTCAATACTGGGGATGTTAGCCTATTCGAGGACACTGATGTTGGTGCGCCTGTCCTCCCAGAGGATTTGTAGGATCTTGCGGAGACATCGTTGGTGATATATCTCCAGCGACTTGAAGTGCCTTTTATACATCGTCCATGTCTCAGATCCATACAGGAGGGCGGGTATTACTACAGCCCTGTAGACCGTGAGTTTGGTGGTAGATTTGAGAGCCTGTTCTTCAAACACTCTTTTCCTCAGACGGCCGAAGGCTATGCTGGCGCACTGGAGGCGGTGCTGAATCTCCGCATCAATGTCTTCCTTTGTTGATAAGAGGCTCCCGAGATATGGGAAATGGTCCACGTTGTCCAGGGCCGTGCCGTGAATCTTGATGACTGGAGGGCAGTGACGGTGACAGGCTGGTGGAGTACCTTTGTATTATCGATGTTAAGCGTAAGGCCCATGCTTTCATATGCCTCAGTGAATACATTGACGATATCCTGGAGTTCAGCCTCTGAATGTGCGCAGACGCATGCGTCGTCCGCATACTGCAGCTCAACGACAGAGGTGGGGTGATCTTGGACCTGGCCTGGCGGCGTAGGTTAAACAGCTTCCCACTGGTTCTGTAGTTTAGTTCCATTTCTGTAGGGGGCTGGTGTCAATGGGGTCAGCTTGCCTTCCCTGACCCAGAGCGGTTGCGAGTCGTTCACACGCCCTGGTTCTCAAGCCTGGATTTATTAATCAGGATGTGATAAAGTACAGCAGACAACTGTTTTGTACAAAGAAATGTATGGTTTTTATTCAAGAAGAATGAATACACCTTTTATTAAAACTGAGAAAACTTACCACTTTAAATGAGAGAAAATTTATCACTCTAATGGGGAATCCTTTACTCAAACACAAGAGAATACACAGCAGTACAACACCTCCCACCTCCCAATTCTCCCTATCTAACTAGGTTAAGCTCTGGGGCTTCGGGGATTATGCTCACCAATCCTTCCTTGACAGTCGGTAATGGGTCACGGTTTCGGGGTGCGTTGGATTTTGTCGACTCTGCTAGCCGTACCCCGAACGTAGGAGAGGACGTCTTGCTACGTGTTCCTCAGTTGGATGGTGTCCGCTGATGCGGTAGGGCGCGTATTGGATTTATGGGGTAAGTACCCATTATCTTCCTTCAGCAGTAGGTATTAAAGTTCTTTTTGGTAATGTTTTACCTGTTGATAGCTCAGGGATAGCTTGTAGAGTGGAAACAGCTTGCGAATCTTCGGGTTTTCGTCGAGTTGACTTCGGTTTGGAAATCGTTGGTTGCTGTGGCTCAATATTACCAATTTGGTTGCTGGTAATATCTTGGTGGTTGCTTCGTGAGCCTCTTGCTGCTGCGGTGTGCTTGGTGTCCTGGCCATTTGCGATGCTGCCTTGGTTGATGTTCTGAAGAACCAGGTTAACGAAGCTAGTGTGTTGGTCTTGAAGTCTGCCAGGTCTGAAGCATACGAAGCTGGTGTAAAAGCCAAGTGCAGTCCTGGCTGTAAAAACAGGCCTTAATTTTACTTTGAGAGACTTCCTTATCTGTCCCCAAATCAACCTTGGTTCTTTGTTTAGGTTTTGCAGCCCAGCTAACTGAAACTTGATTAAGTTTTAATCTGGCATTGATAGACTTTTCTGAGTTGATGAGCTCTTGTCCATTGTGATAGCGCTGTTTTTTGCTTCCGGAAGTCTGGCCTGAGCCAGATATTTCTGTTGAAAAGATGTTGGAATATGTATGTGACATTTGGGTCCTCTGGGTGGGGTGGATAATGTTTCTTCCGTGGTCGATTGTTTAAATGCTAATGTTTTCATGGGGCAGGTTTCGGGGGTAAACAGTTCCCAGACAATTTGATTAGCTCCAATGTCCAAACTGGCCTTTTAGAGATTGACCCCACCCCTTCTCTTGTAGATCCAACTTTTAAAAGTCCCAAACTTGGTTAAAACTCGTAGATTTCTTCCATAAGCATTTTAGGATCCCAAACTTTCTGGTACATAGTTCCAAATTAAATTTCCTTTCTAATGAGTCCAAACACTGGAGGGTTCTTCCATGAATTTTGCAACTCTACAGTCCTCCCTGTGACACTCTACATACTTGAGTGTCATGCTAGGTGAACAAAATTCCTGACTCCCGAGAGTCAACCTTCCCCTGTAATTTACCTAGCTAAACCCAAACGTACATTCCCCTTTGAAATGTATTACTGTTTACAGGTAAATTCAGTCATAAGTTACATTACAGCACAGAGGGGGGGTCCAACGCCCCTCCATTACTCCAGTTTCACAGTAAAACACACAAAGTAAAAACCTTTTAACACTTGACCTCTGCGCTTTCTTTACAGCAGGTGGAATCTAAACCGGACCTCACCTGGTGACTGCGAATTTTCTGCAGTGTCCTATCATATTTTGTGTTTTCCACCCTGATACAACCCTTAAGTTCAGCTCGGGTTCCTCCAGCACCCTCTGGTGCTGGGACCGACAATCTCTGCCTCTCACCCTGCAGGTAGTAACATAGAAACATAGAAAATAGGTGCAGGAGTAGGCCATTCGGCCCTTCTAGCTTGCACCACCATTCAATGAGTTCATGGCTGAACATGCAACTTCAGTACCCCATTCCTGCTTTCTCACCATACCCCTTGATTCCCCTAGTAGTAAGGACTTCATCAAACTCCTTTTTGAATATATTTAGTGAATTGGCCTCAACAACTTTCTGTGGTAGAGAATTCCACAGGTTCACCACTCTCTGGGTGAAGAAATTCCTCCTCATCTCAGTCCTAAATGGCTTCCCCCTTATCCTTAGACTGTGTCCCCTGGTTCTGGACTTCCCCAACATTGGGAACATTCTTCCTGCATCTAACCTGTCTAACCCCGTCAGAATTTTAAACGTTTCTATGAGGTCCCCTCTCATTCTTCTGAACTCCAGTGAATACAAGCCCAGTTGATCCAGTCTTTCTTGATAGGTCAGTCCCGCCATCCCGGGAATCAGTCTGGTGAACCTTCGCTGCACTCCCTCAATAGCAAGAATGTCCTTCCTCAGGTTAGGAGACCAAAACTGTACACAATACTCCAGGTGTGGCCTCACCAAGGCCCTGTACAATTGTAGCAACACCTCCCTGCCCCTGTACTCAAATCCCCTCGCTATGAAGGCCAACATGCCATTTACTTTCTTAACCGCCTGCTGTACCTGCATGCCAACCTTCAATGACTGATGTACCATGACACCCAGGTCTCTTTGCACCTCCCCTTTTCCTAATCTGTCACCATTCAGATAATAGTCTGTCTCTCTGTTTTTACCACCAAAGTGAATAACCTCACATTTATCCACATTATACTTCATCTGCCATGCATTTGCCTACTCACCTAACCTATCCAAGTCGCTCTGCAGCCTCATAGCATCCTCCTCGCAGCTCACACTGCCACCCAACTTAGTGTCATCCGCAAATTTGGAGATACTACATTTAATCCCCTCGTCTAAATCCCCTCGTCTAAATCATTAATGTACAGTGTAAACAGCTGGGGCCGCAGCACAGAACCTTGTGGTACCCCACTAGTACACCATAGATAAAGAATAGTCGCGAGCTGGCAGATAACTAAACCGTGGGAAGCTATTCTGAAAATATCCCACCAGGGTGGAACTGTGATCTCCGAAATCTCGACCCCTATCTCAATTGTTTTTTTGTTCTAAAGTATAGAAAAGTTTCTGTGATACTTCTACAGCTTTCAGTAGGGTGATAAGATGTTTGGGTCGAGGGGGGATTTCATAGCCAAAATGTGTGACATAATCCTGCAGGTTTGTAATGTTTTCCTTCACAATGAGATGAACAGTGGAGGGTTCAGGAATGGGGACAATCCGTTCCTGGGCCACTTGAACTTCTGCCTCGGGTTTAAAACAGAAACTGCTGTCACTCACCAGACACCAGAAGTGTCCATGCTGGTAGTGGGGCGCACTGGTGGTGACACAAAATGTCCCAGCTCCTATATATGCTACCTGTGGAGGAATATGGTCGTCTTGTGCCATCACTTCCATGGTGCAATTGATAGGATCCGCGCCTGCAGAAGCAAACCCACATTCGAGCAAAACCATCATCCATGCTATTAACAATACCCGTTCCATACTGAACACTGTGGCTACATTGTTCCAGATCCCTCTTCTCTGCCTCCTGGACCCCACACTATTCCCAATATTCAGATCACAAAGCTGTTCTTTATCTACATGTCCGTAGTCCAGTTCATAAAATTCCTGAAACATCACTTTTAACAGAGCTTCATAAAGCTTCTCCGTCTTCTTCGGGCACCACACAGGCAGGTGGACTTCAGTCAGGTTCGGGATCACGGATGCCACGGAGTAGTGCACGTTGTGAAACAAAACTTTGTCAGTAGGGAATTAACACCAACCCATTCCCCGGTCCCCTGGTGGTGGTGGGACACCTATCTACAGTCGTCTGTACCATCGGGGCTCTGGGCGGGGGCTTCCTGGTGTATGAAATGAGCTCTGTGGCGTTGATGGTGTTTGGGGGATTTGGGATCACACAGACATTGGGCCTCAAACCCACACAGACAAGACAGACAAGACATGACATGGATCCCTTGTTTCTCCTTCCACCACCTTTCTCAACACAATCTCGTATCTTTGGCTCGATTCGTTCCTATTAAGACAAAAAATGAAAAAAATCTTTTGCTCTGTTGGGGCCGCCCCCTCACAGGTCCTGCTCCAGTTATTCACATTTTTTTCATCTTTAAATCAATTTTGCTAAGTCAAATGTCCAAACTTTGTGATCTAAATTACTGGAGTTCACACAGCACTGCCCCATCCAGGTTCAAGTCCATCTACACCTTGAGGTCATGTCCCTATAAATCAATTACACCTCTCTGGTAATTGCCTGCTTGAAAGAAAAAGAAAAGAACATCCATTGTGGCTTTTCTGTCCGCCCAATGGGTTAATTCATCAAGCTGGTTTTCCCTTACTGTTACTGAGGGAAAACATCCACTCGAATATAACTTCAAATATAACTTCAAAATTTTACAAATGCTCGGAATAATGATTTCACTCTTGACAAGGTGTTGCTTTCTGCTTGCACAGAGTGTTACCTTTTTTTTTTGACAAACAGGCATACTATAATGCATGGTAACACACATACCAATAGCTTACACATTACAATGGTTCCCTCCTTCATGCATAATAGCAGCACACAGCCTGTTCTCCACTGGTCACATTCTTGAATTGGTCAGAACATTTTTATTTTAAAATACCAAATATAAGTGATTGTCTCATGTCCGGAACTAAAGGTTTTTCACACAATTTAAATCAACCAAAATTCCACCATGGCCATAATGAAAGTTTGGTTTTCCCAGATTAATTAACCTCAATTCCAAATGAATTCAAACCAATTTCAAACAAAGCAGTGCCAATTGAAAAAAAACTATACAGACACACACACATTTAAAGACAAGTTACAAACCATCCACATGCTTTTAATTTTACCATTCACACTGAAACATCAGAGATTTTTAGTCCAGCATTTCTCCACCCGTGCCCATAACCTGCTGTAACGCGGCCACTAAAATTTGTACTGGGTCGTCGGCTGCCTTCCTGTGGCTCTGTTTTGTCTCAGCATCCTCGTAACCTGGGTTCCCTCCTTTCGGGAGCCTACAATTCCGACTCCCAGATTCCCACAGTTATAACACTCTTGGGATTTATCCGCATTACCTCCCTCTTGTCTCCCTGTACCCATAATGTTCCCCGCATGTAGGGTCTACATTGCCAAAATCTAACTCGTAAACTTTCTTGAACATTTCTCTGAGTCGGGCCTGGTATAGCTGCTCCATTTCCTTCGGGCACCAGTCAGGTAAGTGTACTTCTGTAAAGTTTAAGATGACTGAAGCTATTGCGTAGTGTATCCCATGGTATTCCTCGATGTCACCTCTGTGACCCGCACTCGCCCCCATTAGGGCGAGCAGGAGCAAAGCCCCTCTCATCATTCGGTTCCTTTCCTGTAGAGACAAAAATACATAGCCTTGCCTTTGAGAAAAACAGTTCTCTGGCTTGGCAAAGGTGATCCAGTTCTACAATCCAACTTGAACTTTAACATTTTAAAATTTCTAAAATCTAAACTTAACTCCCAAAAATATTTAAAACACCCTTAAAATTGTACAGTAGCGCTATGTACATTCGCCACCTGTCTCCAGGTGGCCAGGCTAAATCCTGTTCCGTTCCTTCCTTTTGCGGCCTCTGGGCAGCTTGTATGGCTGGATCTAAGGTGATCTGTACCGCAGGACCCAGAGAACTGGGGGTTTCCCTGAGTCCCATGATCGGGGGAATGGCCCTTCCGGTACTACAGCACACCACCCCGTTCTGTGTAGCTGTTGGGTCCATGTCGTTCCCTGTGGGTTCCGCGCAGCCTGAGGCTGCAGGCTGAGGACTCTCAGTTGGTGGCTGGTCCACCACTACCTCTCCCGTGAATCCCTCACCGCTGAAGGCTGCTGGCTGGGGGTCCCTGTCCGTAGAACGGTTCACTGCTCCCAATGGTAGTGGGACGGAGCACGACCCAGCCTGTTCGTTTCCTGTGAAACCCATTAGACTGTACGGGACCCCGTTAGATAGAGGTGAGGCGGCTGGGTTATCTGCATATACAATGGTCCTTGAGGCTCCGGTATCTAGCAGATAGATCCCTGTCACCTTCTCCACCTCCATCTTAACGCACGGTCCCCTATGTGCATCGTATTCTAGGGGACACAGGTACACATGCGGTGCCAGTTCTAGTCATGGGTCGGGATTTGGTGGGGCGGATGGGGTTTCCCTCCCGATGGCCGTAGCTACCTTCCCTGGGCCATCCAATATGGATCGGAGCGCGGCCAAGAACTCCTCGAAGGAAGAGGGAGAGTTCTGCACTCCAGGTCCGGGTCCGGCCTTTTGGGCAGGTGCAGGGGGTTCCTTAGCTACATTATCCTTCCAAGGGTTCCTACAATCCTTTCTCCACTGCCCACTTTTCCCGCACCCAAAGCAGTTATGCTTGGTGTCAGAAGAGATACCCCCTTCCTGGTGCCATTCCCTCTTTGCTAGGTGGGGTCTTAACTCATGTACCCTCCCCTTGGGTGGGTTCTCCTCCGTCCCTCGGGTTAGTTGCCTGATCCTCAGTGGCGTTGGGATCCCTAGGATCGAACCACAGCTCGGCTTTGGCCTTCACCCGTGGCAAACTGTTTGCCACCAGGCTCCGGAACCAGTGGGCCCTCTCACCCTGGGTCAAGTGATCCAGATTGAGGGTCCCACTGCGGGCGCTCTCCTAGACGGGCCACAGCCTGTCTGTGAAAGCTTGTGGGGTTTCCCCTGCCTGTTGCTTTGTCTTCTCCACTCGGGCGAAGGGACTCCCATCTTCGAGGCCCATAGCCTCCAGGATTTCTTCCTGGATGGCCGCAGATGTACTTTGCCCCCGCTTGGTGTTTGTGGAGAGAGACTGGTACAATCTACTGTCTAGGGAGAATAGGAGTATTTTTGCCGTTTCGGAGTCGCCGCACCCTTCGATGCCTGCCGCTTGGTCATCTTCCAGAAAATGAACCGAAGGGTCCCCTTTAAAGGTGAGCTTGTCTAGGTGGGCTCCCATGGTTCTAAGCTGCTGGGTGCTGTGGGGGACCATGAAGTTACTTTCGAGGGGCCCTGCTGCCCCACCAAGAGTGGGCGCACCATACTTCTGCTGCCCCGGTCCCCAGCGCTTGTCATACTGTTGTCACTCCCACCTCTCCCTGCTGCCAAGCCGAGTCATAACCCGATGCCATAGGTAGTGGTGCACCGTTCCCGTCTGCCCCGCAAACTGTTCACCCCTCCTGCTGCCAGACCGGGCTAAGCCCCGGCGCCAGAGGTACTGGTCGAACGGTTCCCCCCTGCTCTTCCAGGTCTGCCCGAGCCATACTCAGGTTTATTAGGCAGAACATGCCTTTGGCCTTGGAAAGAGCAAGGTTCAGACTCTCAATTTGCTTTTGGCAGGGACCGTGATCTCCAGTCTCGAACCCTCTGCTGCTTGCTACCTTATAAGCGGCCTGTACATCCCTTAACTTCTCCTCCTGCTCTTTAATTATCCAGGTGAGGCGGGTGTTTTCCTCCCGCAACACCAGTTCTTGACCCTTCGCTTCAGTGACCTGGCACTGAAGGTAATCCTGGCAGTTTCTATGTGTTTCAACTAACCGTAGTTTCCTTTGTTTTTGCTTGCCTAACTCCTCAAATAATCTCTCCCTCATGATAGCTCTGGCACTCGAATGTTCCTCGGACTCCCTGAAGTCTGCCTCCAGTGACTCGACTTTCTTGTCCAATTGCTGGACCTGTCGGTGTAGGCAGACTAACCATATTGCTTTCTCCACAGAGCGTTTATGGTCCTTACTCTCAGTCCATTTGGCTGCAGCGTCCACAGGATGCTCAGTGCGCAATAGGTTCAGTACCCATTTCTTTGTTATAGTGACTTTCTTGAACATGTAAGAGGAAATCCTCTCTTCCATTTTGCTTCTTTCCTCAAAAACAGTGTCTACTGCATCACACCCTTTTGACCAAGTTCCTGGCTGGCTCGCCATTCTGTAGGGGGTGGTGTGTGGGGTCAGCTTGCCTTCCCTGACCCAGAGCGGTTGTGAGTCGCTCCCACTCCCTGGTTCTCAAGCCTGGATTTATTAATCAGGGTGTGATAAGGTGCAGCAGACAACTGTTTTGTACAAAGAAATGTATGGTTTTTATTCAAGAAGAATGAATACACCTTTTATTAAAACTGAGAAACCTTATCACTTTAAATGAGAGAAAACTTATCACTCTAATGGGGAATCCTTTACTCAAACACAAGAGAATACACAGCAGTACAACACCTCTCACCTCCCAATTCTCCCTATCTAACTAGGTTAGGCTCTGGGGCTTCAGGGACGATGCTCACCTATCCTTGCTTGACAGTCGGTAATGGGTGACGGTTTCGGGGTGCGTTGGATTTTGTCGACTCTGCTAGCCGTACCCCGAACATAGGAGAGGACTTCTTGTCAAGTGTTCCTCAGTTGGGTGGTGTCCGCTGATGCGGTAGGGTGCGTATTGGATTTATGGGGTAAATACTCACTTTCTTCATTCAGCAGTAGGTTTTAAAGTTCTTTTAGGTAATGTTTTACCTGTTGATAGCTCAGGGATAGCTTGTAGAGTGGAAACAGCTTGCAAAACTTCGGGTTTTCGTCGAGTTGACTTTGGTTTGAAAATCGTTGGTTGCTGTGGCTCATTATTACCAATTTGGTTGCTGGTAATATTTTGGTGGTTGCTTCGTGAGCCTCTTGCTGCCGCGGCGTGCTTGGTGTTCAGGTCGTTTGCGATGCTATCTTGGTTGATGTTCTGAAGAACCAGGTTAACAAAGCTGGTGTGCTGGTCTTGAAGTCTGCCAGGTCTGAAGCATACGAAGCTGGTGTAAAAGCCAAGTGCAGTCCTGGCTGTAAAAACAGGCCTTAATTTTACTTTGAGAGACTTCCTTATCTGTCCCCAAATCAACCTTAGTTCTTTGTTTAGGTTTTGCAGCCCAGCTAACTGAAACTTGATTAAGTTTTAATCTGGCATTGATAGACTTTTCTGAGTTGATGAGCTCTTGTCCATTGTGATAGCGCTGTTTTTTGCTTCCGGAAGTCTGGCCTGAGCCAGATATTTCTGTTGAAAAGGTGTTGGAATATGTATGTGACATTTGGGTCCTCTGGGTGAGGTGGATAATGGTTCTTCCGTGGTCGATTGTTTAAATGCTAATGTTTTCTAGGGGCAGGTTTCGGGGGTAAACAGTTCCCAGACAATTTGATTAGCTCCAATGTCCAAACTGGCCTTTTAGAGATTGACCCCACCCCTTCTCTTGTAAATCCAACTTTTAAAAATCTCAAACTTGGTTAAAACTCGTAGATTTCTTCCATAAGCATTTTAGGATCCCAAACTTTCTTGTAGATAGTTCCAAATTAAATTTCCTTACCAATGAGTCCAAACACTGGGGGGTTCTCCCATGAATTTTGCAACTCAACACCCCAGCGGGGAGCTTTTTGATTGTGAGATGGAGCATGGCGGCCAGGAAGATTGAGAAGAAGGTTGGAGCGATAACACAGCCCTGTTTGACCCCGATCCGGACGTGGATTGGGTCTGTAATGGATCCATTGGTAAGGATCACGGCCTGCAGGAGCTCACTTAACAATTTAAATAAATTAACAAAAAATCTTCATGACAGACAACTGTCTGCCACTTACCTTGCACTCCCCAGCTTCGCTCTGAAGAAAAAAGAATGTCCCCCTCTTTTATAGTGCTCCACCCTAGCACCTAGGCCAGAATCTATACCTTGGAGTAGGGTTAGGTGCGTGTGGGCTGTGTAGAGGATCGCCATCCCGAAGATTTGAACAGCATGTTCTGCACTGCGCGTTTAACCAATTAAAAGAGTCATGCGCATTTCCTGGCCCAGTTAAATGGAGCAGACCTGATAACATCACCGATGACTTGTTTTCAGCTCAGATATTTAAAGCAGCCTTGCACACATCTCATTTGAAGGTTGCTGTAGGAGTGTTGAAGGTGAAGTCAAGAACTCATGGAGGCAGAGGGCACTGCCAAGATTCCCAGATGCCTCCCTGGACATTCTGGGCCCGGGAGTAAGAGCACACAGCAAGGTCCTCTTTCCTGCAATGGCAGTAAAAGAGCAGTGAAAAACACAAAGAGGAAATGGTGAGATATCGCAGAAGAGGTCAGCAGCAGGGATGTGGTGAGTAGACGTGGATCCAGTGCTGCAAGAGATTCAATGATCTCATGAGGTCAGGAAAGGTGAGTACAAAGCCACATTCACCTACATAGAAACATAGAAACATAGAAAATAGATGCAGGAGTAGGGCATTTGGCCCTTCGAGCCTGCACCACCATTCAATAAGTTCATGGCTGGTCATTCCCTCAGTACCCCTTTCCTGCTTTCTCTCCATACCGCTTGATCACTTTAGCCGTAAGGGCCATATCTAACTCCCCCTTGAATATATCCAATGAACTGGCATAAACAACTCTCTGCGGTAGAGAATTCCACAGGTTAACAACTCTCTGAGTGAAGAAGTTTCTCCTCATCTCAGTCCTAAATGGCCTACCCCTTATCCTAAGACTGTGTCCCCTCGTTCTGGACTTCCCCAACATCGGGAACATTCTTCCCGCATCTAACCTGTCCAGTCCCATCAGAATCTTATATGTTTCTGAGATCCCCTCTCATCCTTCTAAACTCCAGTGTATAAAGGCCCAGTTGATCCAGTCTCTCCTCATATATCAGTCCAGCCATCCCGGGAATCAATCTAGTGAACCTTCGCCGCACTCCCTCAATAGCAAGAACATCCTTCCTCAGATTAGGAGACCAAAGTTGAACACAATATTCCAGGTGAGGCCTCACCAAGGCCCTGTACAACTGCAGTAAGACCTCCCTGCTCCTATACTCAAATCCCCTTGCTATGAAGGCCAACATACCGTTTGCCTTTTTACCGCCTGCTGTACCTGCATGCCAACTTTCAATGATGAACCATGACACCCAGGTCTCGTTGCACCTCCCCTTTTCCTAATCAGCCACCATCCAGATAATATTCTGCCTTCGTGTTTTTGCCCCCAAAGTGGATAACCTTAGATTTATCCACATTATACTGCATCTGTCATGAATTTGCCCATTCACCTAACCTGTCGAAGTCACCTTGCAGTCTCTTAGCATCCTCCTTACAGCTCACACCGCCACCCAGTTTAGTGTCATCTGCAAACTTGGAGATATTACACTCAATTCTTTCATCCAAATCATTAATGTATATTGTAAAGAGCTGGGGTCCCAGCACTGAGCCCTGCGGCACTCCACTAGTCACTGCCTGCCATTCTGAAAAGGACCCGTTTATCCCGACTCTCTGCTTCCTGTCTGCCAACCAGTTCTCTATCCACCTCAATACATTACCCCCAATACCATGTGCTTTGATTTTGCACACCAATCTCTTGTGTGGGACCTTGTCAAAAGCCTTTTGAAAGTCCAAATACACCACATCCACTGGTTCTCCCTTGTCTACTCCACTAGTTACATCCTCAAAAAATTCTAGAAGATTTGTCAAGCCTGATTTCCCTTTCATAAATCCATGCTGACTTGGACCGATTCTGTCACTGCTTTCCAAATGCACTGCTATTTCAGCTTTAATAATTGATTCCAACATTTTCCCTACTACTGATGTCAGGCTAACCGGTGTATAATTACCCAGTTTCTCTCTCCCTCCTTATTAAAAAAGTGGTGTTACATTAGCTACCCTCCAGTCTATAGGAACTTATCCAGAGTTGATAGGCTGTTGGAAAATGATCCACTATTTCTATGGCCACTTCCTTAAGTACTCTGGGATGCAGACTATCAGGCCTCAGGGATTTATCAGCCTTCAATCCCATCAATTTCCCTAACACAATTTCCCGCCTAATAAGGATTTCCTTCAGTTCCTCCTTCTCACTAGACCCTCGGTCCCCTAGTACTTCCGGAAGGTTATTTGTATCTTCCATCGTGAAGACGGAACCAAAGTATTTGTTCAATTGGTCTGCCATTTCTTTGTTCCCCATTATAAATTCACCTGAATCTGACTGCAAGGGACCTACGTTTTCTTCACTAATCTTTTTCTCTTCACATACCTATAGAAGCTTTTGTAGTCAGTTTTTATATTCCCGGCAAGCTACCTCTAATACTCTATTTTTTCCCCCTCCTAATTAAACCCTTTGTCTTCCTCTGCTGAATTCTAAATTTCTCCCAGTGCTCAGGTTTGCTGCTTTTTATGGCCAATTTATATCCCTCTTCCTTGGATTTAACACTATCCTTAATTTCCCTTGTTAGCCACGGTTGAGCCACCTTCCCCATTTTATTTTTACTCCAGACAGGGATGTACAATTGTTGAAGTTCATCCATATTGTCTATCCACCGTCAACCCTTTAAGTATCATTTGCCAGTCTATTGTAACCAATTCACGCCTCTTACCTTTCCTTAAATTCAGGACGCTAGTCTCTGAATTAACTGTGTCACTCTCCATCTTAATAAAGAATTCTACCATATTATGGTCACTCTTCCCCAAGGGGCCAAGCACAACAAGATTGCTAATTAGTCCTTTCTCATTACACATTATCCAGTCTAGGATGGCCAGCCCTCTAGTTGGTTCCTCGACATATTGGTCTAGAAAACCATCCCGAATACACTCCAGGAAATCCTCCTGCACCGTATTGCTACCAGTTTGGCTAGCCCAATTTATATGTAGATTAAAGTCGCTCATGATAACTGCTGTACCTTTATTGCACACGTCCCTAATTTCTTGTTTGATGCTGTCCCCAACCTCACTACTACTGTTTGGTGGTCTGTACACAATTCCCACTAGCGTTTTCTGCCCTTTGGTATTCCGCAGCTCCATCTGATATACCTGTCACCCCAACCCAGCACTCTACCTTCCCAAGGCTACTCGTGCACATCACTCCTTACACCAATCTACCTTGCAGGTGCACCCATCCCTCTCTATGTACCTACTCACATCCCCATCTGACTAACCACCACTGACACTCTCCCTTATCCTAATTCAATCATAGCAAGTAACACCACAGAAGGAGGCCATTTGCCAATATCACGCCACTCCCTCTACAGATGTAGCCCATCCATTCCTTACACTCATTACATCACTCACTCTCGCTCAAAGTTCTCTTCTTTCCTTCCTTGCAGGAGAAGAGAGCACACAACAACAGGGAGAGGCAGAGAGCCAGAAGTGGCCCTCCAATCTTCAGTAAGTTGACACCAGCAGAGGAGCATGCCCTAGAGATCTCTGGAGTTGCAGAGCTGCAGATGATCGGAGTCAGAGCGAGGGGGACCTCCCAGCAACCTGGTGACAGAATCACATCTCATACAGCCACATGGCATACAACAGGCACTCATATGGTGACTGATGTCAGCAGCCAATGAAATATCAACATATACATAAGGGTAATGCCACCCATTCTTATAACACTTCTAATTCATCTCTTTACTCTCCAACAGATCCATCAAGTGCCCCGACCCACCCCCACACTGTCCAGCTGGAGGAAGAAGATGACTGCTCAGAGGAAGCTCCACTCTCTGAGGGTGCACCATCAGCAGACCCAAGTGCACTAGCACCAGCGCAGATACGCTCACCTCGGTGGGTCCTGTGCGAGATAGAGTAGTGTTGTCACCTGGTGTCTCACACATCACAAGTGAGCAAGAGCAGATGGTGTTGGCAGGGATAGCAGTGGAGACGCTTCGCTAGAGGGTACAGGACATTCCAAGCTCTGCAGAGCTACATGCAAACACTTAGCCTCAGGGGCCATTGAGAAAGAGGGTGATCTTGGAGGGACTGCAACAATTGCATGAGGCTCTGGCAGTTTTTGCAACTGCGATGCGTGCAATTGTACAGAGAATAGAGGAGTCCAGCTCCAACATGAGCACCATCATGTCACAGGCGATGGCGACGATGTGCTGTTCCATGGAAAGGATGAAGCAGTAAATGCTGCAGTCTAAGAAGAACATGCTTGCAGTGAACAACAGATTGCAGACACTCATTGACCTCAGCTCGAGAAGAGACATAAACGTCGACTTGGGCCTTCATCGCCCCACTGATGTGCAGCAAAGTGCTCTCCAGCTCCTTGCTAGCAGGGAAGCGCGGGGTGGTCCATGAGGGGGATGATGCTGAGAGAGGACATGGAAATGGAGACTCTTCTCAAAGTGATCCCACTTCTCCCCATTGTCTCCCCCTCAGTCAGAGCGCCACACGCTGCCTCAGATCCTGAAGGACAAGTCTGTCCCTGTGCAGGTGCAGGAGGAGCAGTCTTTGATGGGGCCCTCAAAGGCTCCAAAATCCAGAGGACCTCCACCAAAAGTGTCTAAGCAGTCTCAGCAGGGAAGTGAGCAGCCTGCCTCTACCTATACTGAAACCACAGGGGATGCATCTCGTAGAAGCACACGGAAAAGAAAAAAGACACAATCCTAGATGCACAAGGGTATGCACATGGCTGTATGAAAAAATGTTAATGTTAAGTTTCAGTTATATTTATGACACACATACATTTATTTCTTTGCACAGCTTTCCTGTCGTGTCCATTTTTGTCGGCTACTTGGGAAGTGGTTTTGTCAGTAGAAGTGAATGGTGAGACGTTACTTAACCTCAAGCTATGGGAGATTTGGGTGACAGAAATTGTTTGCCCATTGTAGGACTGCTTTGTGCTGTTGGCGGGGGGAAGTTGGTACAGCAACTGGGAGCCATATGGGTGTGCAAGTTAAGTAAATCTGGCCATTATGAGGCCATCCCGGGCCTTCCAGGTAACAGTATGCGCTGCTGCTGGTGACATCTCCACCTCAGGTTCCCCCTCCTCCTCCTCCTTGTGTTCCACCTGTTCTTCCTCTTCCTTCTCCTCCTTGTGTTCCACTTGTTCTTCCTCTTCCTTCTCCTCCTTGTGTTCCACCTGTTCTTCCTCTTCCTCCTCCTCCTTGTGTTCCACCTGTTCTTCCTCTTCCTTCTCCTCCTTGTGTTCCACCTGTTCTTCCTCCAAAGAGGCTGTGCGATCTGCACCTTTGTCCTCCGACAGCTTCAATCCTCGCTATTGCTCTATGTTGTGAAGCATGCAGCGAAGGATGACCCTCGCTGGTGCATACTGAAGTGCTCCTCCAGATCTGTCAAGGCATCTGGAACGCATCTTCAGCCTGCTGATTACTTGCTCTATGACACATCTGGTGGATATGTGGCCTCATTACTTGGCCTCCTCAAGGGTGTCATCAGCCACATCTTCAATGAATAGCCCTTGTCTCAAAGCAGCCAGCTGGTAAGTGTGTTTGGAGGTGCAAAGAGCTGAGGGAGGATGGACTGGTGCAGCACAAAAGAGTCATGGCAGCTACCAAGAAATCTGGCGCACACATGCATGATCTTTTTATGGTTGCAGAGGAGCTGCACTTTGAGGGAGTGGAAGCCCTTGTGGTTCACAGACACTCCTGGGTAATGTGGGGTGACTTGATAGCAACATGTGTGCCGTGGATGATGCCCTGCACCTGTGGGAAGCCAGCCAGAGCCGCAAAGCCGAGCACTCTCTCGGTAACACTGGCTTCATCAGTGGCAAAGTTCACATAAGTGGCTGACTTGTGAAACATGGCATTGGTCACCTGGGTGATGCCTCTGTGGGTGGCCGACTGCGAGATCCTACAAATATCTGCCGCAGATTCCTGGAAGGAGCCTGAGGCAAAGAAGTTGAGGGCGATGGTGAATTTGGCAGGAGTGTCCACCAGGTCCACTTAGCAGCAGATCTTCTTCCATCGAACTACAAATGTCTGCCATGACCTGGCACAATAGCCCGAGCCTCCTGAGGCACTGCTGTTCAGTCATGTCCAGGAAGCTGATCCTCTGCTGTGTTAGGGGTATCGCCTCTGGCGCAGGGTAGCCCTGTGCTCATCCCCTCTCTCCTGTGGAGCAACAGGTCGTTGAGGAGAAGGCTGCTATTATGGTTGCTGCTGGTGTTGCTGGTGTTGTTGGTGCTGGGGCTCATCTTGGTCCGATTCTAAGGTCCAAGGTGAGATAACATAAATGGCACCCATGCTGATCTAATAGATCAGTGGAAAGTGGAAACCAGAGGCACAATCCTTCAGTGTTCTTATAGTGACTAGCAATGTGGTGAGAGTGACTTCCGAGGTTGCAGAAATGATGCAAACTCCTGACAGCTCAATCTCTGCACAAAATGGAGTCAGCAAAAGCCTTTCCCTTAGACAAGGAAGCAGGTGTAAGGTGTGAGTATTTATGTGTTTTTCCGGCTGTCAATTAATGGACTCGTACAATGGCCACTGAGCTCCCGCCTCCCCTTCACAGGCGAGGTTCCCGAGGTGCGTGAATCCCGTGCCCAACAAGTTAAAGGCAAAACATGGTGTTAAAAAGGCAGCTAAGGGTCTCTCAACAAGCAGTTAATGACCTCAATGAGGTCGCCCGCCTCTCCCGAGCGAGTCTGTGGCGTGCCTCGAAACGCGCCCGAGTTAAATTTGGAAGTTGGCGTGTTCCTGACGCGCTTTCAGTTTCCGCGAATGTAACTGCCGATCCACCCCCAAAACCGCAAGCTCGGCACTGGTATAATTCCAGCCCTAGAGACTCCAATGGTTATGTTCTAATCACATTCACACTGCACTGGCCATTTACTCTGATTTCTGTCTATTTTTACTTTCAGCATATGCTAATGAAATGGCAGGCACATACTGTACATCTATCAGAGATACAGTACTTTAAATTGTCAACATAATGTGACATCGAGTGTATCAATATTACATTACCACTAGAATGACTCTGCTTGTGCTTTTGCTGTTTACTATTGAAGAAAAATAATGTTTCTGTTTTGAGCTGCGTTCCTCATTTGCATTATGAGCTATGTACAGCATGGGATTTGAAATACTCTTGGAATTGTCTCATATTCTGGGATTTTTTTAAATTAAAATGTCAAACTAATAATTACAAAGTTAACAACTAGATATATGAATTAGATTAAATGAATACATTTAGTTCAAGTCTTCTTACTAAAGTATTTTGTTACAACTGAAGATTATAACAAAAGATTGTAGCATCGTGGTAATCCGTACTTCCACGGCCGAGGTTTTAGGTGGCAGTCGGATGAGAGGGCTGTGGCTGGCGAGGTGACCGGGGTCAGGGACCTGCTCGATGGCGGAGGAGCGGGCTGGATGGTGCCAGACACGCTGGCGCGGCGCCTAAATTCGGCCGACGTCCGCCACGCGGCCGATGCCGTCGAGTCGCTAAAAACAGCTCTGGGCCCTGACTCCGTTAGGTGCATCGAGGAGGCTCAAGCACGTGGGGAGATCCCGTCCGAACTGACCCCCGTCCGGACGGAATTCCTCATCGGCGCCAAACCCCGGAACCTCCCTTGGGAGCCAGCGCCTCACAACTTGAGCCGCCTCGGGGAAATCCCCTCTGTGCCTTTCAGTTCTGCGCGGAGGGGTTTCCTGTACGGGCTGCTCCTGCACACTCTCAACTTTGCCATCCTCGCCGGCCGTCCGGACACGCCATGGCGTACCATCTTGCCGTCCGGAGGAGGTGGGGGTCCCCGATGGAGTGCACTCTACGCGGGAGTCCTGCCACTATTCATCGGGGACTTGGCCTGGAGGGTGGTGCACGGAGCAGTCCCGTGCAACAAATTTTTAAGCCGGTTCACGGGCTCCCAGGCCGCCTGCAATTTCTGCAGTCTGGAAGAGTCCGTGTTCCATGTTTTTATGGAGTGTGCGAGGTTTCAGCCCCTGTTTGATTATTTAATGGGGCTGCTCCTCAATTTCTGGCTGCACTTCAGTCCCACACTCCTGATCTTTGGGCACCCTGTGCGGAGGGGAGCGGGTAGGTCCGAGGGCCTCCTCGTAGGACTGCTCCTGGGCACGGCCAAGGGGGCCATCAGCCGGTCCAGGCAGCGGGCGGTCGAGGGGGTCGTTCAGCTTGACTGCCTGCCTCTCTTCCGTGCCTACATCCGCGCCAGTGTGTCCCTGGAGATGGAGCACGCAGTGTCCACCGGTACGCTCGCGGCCTTCCGCGAGAGGTGGGCGCCGGAGGGACTGGAGTGCATTGTCACCCCCGACAACCAAATTTTAATTTGATTTTATATGTTTTAAAGTTTAATTTGTTTTAATTGCTGGGTTTTTAGTGTCCTCCTCCCCTTTTATAGGGGGCACTTGTAAAATATATGGTTTTAATGCCCCCCAAAAAAATCACCAAAAAAACCACAAAAAAAACCCCCAAAAACCCCCCATAAAAGCATTTATTAGATAAAGGGGCAGTTAAGTGTCTGGAGTGTCCCCCAGATCGGGGGGCACTTGATCTAATGTTTATTTTGTCCCCCCCCCAAAAAGAGTTGTGGAGTTGTTGAAAAAAAACCCCAAAAAAACAAAAAAGGGCATTGGAAAATGTTTGGAGTGGCCCCCCAAATTGGGGGGTACTTGATTTAAATGTTTTATTTTGTCTCCTCTAAAAGAGTTGTAGCATCGTGGTTATGCTACTATACGAGTAATCCCGAGGCCTGGACTGTGAAACATGAGTTCAAATCCCACCACGGCAGCTGGGGAATTTAAATTCAGTTAATTAAATAAATCTGGAGTGAAAAGCTAGTGTCAGTAATGGTGACCAGGAATAATTCCTGATTGTCTTAAAAACTCAGCTGGTTCACTGCAATCCTTGAGGGAAGGAAATCTTCCCTCCTTACCTGGTCTGGCCTATATGTGATGCCAGACCCACATCTCTGAAATGGCCAAGCAAGCCACTCAGTTGGTTGCTACAAAAACCTGCAGTGGTTTAGGGATATTTAATGAAAGGCAATTAGGGATGGGCAATAAATGCTGGCCTTGCCAGCGACGCCTACATCCCAGGAACAGATTTTTAAAAATGAAACAGTAAGTAAATGCAAAAGTAAATTTATTTTACTTTTCAAAACTTGGACTAACCTGACTACAATTTATGTATTTTTATATTAAAAGCACTGGATTTATAGCTACACAGGATAATTAACATAAATTATATGAGACAACCATGCCCTGATTTACCTGGTCTTGCTGTTGTCTTGTACTATGGGATTCAGTACTTCCAAAAGACCTCAACAAAACAAAATCTTAATTTAGAAATTAGTAAATCGGAAACACTGTACTATGACTAATATATCTTAATAAAAATCTTATGTCTATACACAATTCCTGTCTACAAAACTTTACTTCCTTTGGTCAAGTTTTTTAGTCACAATTTTGTGTTGACTTTATAAATTCCTTTGTCCCTCATTATAGTGAAAACATCAATGCAAACTTGTCCTTCTGTGTAATTGTGCAATCTTGCCACCAGGTGATGTTGTAGTGTGAATTTATGAACTTTCTCTTGCAGATCTTACACTACCTTTGTTTTAATATAATCATTTTCTGCCCATGTGAGTTACTTTTGGGCTTCCTTTTACACTTTTAATTTAAGATTTTGGCCTAGAAGTTCGATTCACAATCCTAGCCTGTAACTTTCCTCCAGCCGCTTATTCTACTTTCTCTCCATCCACTTCCTTGTCCCTCAGCCTCCAATTCTCTCTTCCTTCCACTCCTTCCTATCCAGCATCTAACCCGCCTGTACTTCTCAACCCCAACTTCCACCTTGCATTACCTTCCTTCTCTGCCATTGGAGTCCACCTCCCCCACCTGCCTTCCCCTCTGGCCCCTTCTCGTCTCCAATGTCACAGGCCTCATTTGGCCCTGGTCCAATTATTCCCTGTGGTCAAACTCCGCATGATCTAAAGACTCCACTTGACCTTGATTGTGTATAATTGCAGACGACCTATTAGTTTATATAGAGAATGAGAACAGTAGTTATTTATATGGTTACAAGTAATTAAATGAGTCCTTGACTTGTGATCATCAGAAGTCTTTCATTATTGCATTTTTAAGATGATACTGCTTTCTGATGAATGAGTGAGCAAGAAAGAGAGAGACAGGGACAGAGACAGAGGCCGAGAAATAACGCAGAGGCGGTTTCCGAGCTGAGAGTGGGGGAGGGAATTGCGTGCGTGGAACCTGGAAGAAAATTTACTGGGCTAAATGCCCATCTCTGAATTGCAATATATCTGCCGAATTATAATTTTACTTCCGGGTTTTGCACCTCCAAGCTGCAACAGTGGGTGTGATGCACAGCGCATGATGCGATCTAAACTCCAATCTTTGAAGGGCTAATGTAAAAATGGAATTTGGAGGAGCTAGCAGGTGACAATTATTCAAGATGGATTCAGGACAAGCAAGGGCAGCACTGAGATTTAACAATGCTTCCTTTGCGTTATTGCTGGGTGCAGTCAGGGGCAGGAGGGAGATCATTTTCCCCAGCAACAGGAGGAAGAGACCTATTGCTCTCACCAGGATGCATGGTTGCGGGTGGCTGAGGAGGCGAGCAGCAGGAGTTGGGTTTTCTCCTGGTGACTCACAATTCACAAGTGAGCACTGGTGGCAGGGGTAGCTGTGGAGAGTCTGCGTCAGGAAACGCAATCCTCTCCAAGCTCTGTTCAGCTGGACACAGATGATGAACCCCAGCAACCATAGTTGAAAAGGAGAATGGATGGAGGAAAAGCAGCAAATTTACACTGGGTTAAGCTTAAAATTTTGTGCCACATATTGTCCTTTCCCACTATCAGTTCCGAGGTCTAAGAATCAGAGTAGAGTGAACAAAACAAACACCCTACAGGTACTGGTAGATGTGCCATGCATATTGTCCACAATAGCAGAGAGGATGGAGGAGTCCAACTCCAGCAGTAGTGGAGTGGTGGTGCAGGGAATTGTAAGAATGTCTGCCATGGAGAGATTGGCCACCTCAATGGAACTTCAAAGCACAGCTATCAAATGCTACCATAAACAGGATGACATATACCTTATCCATGGTCTTACAACACATCACTGATCTGCTTCAAGTTGCTCCCCAGCAAAGTGGTAGGAATGATGTGGCACTGGCCCAGGAGAGGGATGATGGCGAAAGGGGACATGGGAGTCAGAACTCCACTGAAAGCGCTCGCACTTCTCATCCATTGAAACCCCCCTTCAGCATGTACTTGACTTGCTGCTTGTCTCCCAATGGCATGTGGAGCAGACTTTGGCAGGGCCTTTAAAGGCTCCAACACCCAGAGGTCATAGGCCAGAAGCATCTCAGTAGTCAGCGCTGGAATGTGAGCAGCATACCTCTATCTCTGCTGAAGCCACAGGGGAGGCACTACATAGAAGTGGCAGGAAGTGTAAAAGAAAGCAATTGTAATTCACCAATATGCACATGGGTGTTTTGACAAAATGTTACAATACATTGCTAAGATTCCTTTTTTAATTCTGGCACATAACATTTAATGATTTGCAACACCTCCACACCTTGCCCATTATTGCATCCCGAATTGTTTCATGATGATTGCTAATAAAAAATAGAACACATTATGGGATGTGCAATGGGTGTATGCTTGGCTGAAGGACTGTTTTGTACAAAGTGGGGGTGAGGCAGGTGCGGGAGATTGGCGGATAATTTCATTTTTAAAGTTTTCAAGTCTGACTAATTAACTGAACCTTCAAGCTCTTATGGCACCCTGGCATCCCAAGAAGCAATGTACACGGCTGATCTGGCAATGGATGGTCCATCTTCATATTGCTTATCGTCCTCCTTCTTCTCCTCTTCTTCAATGGCATCCTCATGAGAACATGATTGATGAGTGCCTTTGTTGTCTTCCACCTCTAATCCTTGCTGCTGCGCAATATTGTGCAGACCATAAGAACATAAGAACACAAGAAATAGGAGCAGGAGTAGGCCATTTGGCCCCTCGAGCCGGCTCCACCATTCTATAAGATCATGGCTGATCTGATCATGGACTCAGCTCCACAGCCCTGCCCGTTCCCCATAACTCTTTACTCCCTTATCACTCAAAAATCTGTCTATCTCCACCTTAAATATATTCAATGACACAGCCTTCACAGCTCTCTGGGGCAGAGAATTCCACAGATTTACAATCCTCTGAGAGAAGAAATTCCTCCCCATCTCAGTTTTAAATAGGTGACCCCTTATTCTAAGACTATGGCCCTTAGTTTTAGTTTTCCCTATGAGTGCAAATATCCTCTCTGCATCCACCTTGTCGAGACCCCTTATTACCTTATGTGGCCTACTCCTATTTCTTATGTTCTTATGTTCTTATGTTTCGATAAGATCACCTCTCATTTTTCTGAACTCCAATGAGTATAGGCCCAACCTACTCAACCTATCTTCATAAGTCAACCCCCTCATCTCCGGAATCAACCTAGTGAACCTTCTCTGAACAGCCTCCAATGCAAGTATACCCTTCCTTAAATACGGAGACCAAAATTGCATACAGTACTCCAGGTGTGGCCTCACCAATTCCCTGTACAGTTGTAGCAGGATTTCTCTGCTTTTATACTCTATCCCCCTTGCAATCAAGGCCAACATTCCATTTGCCTTCTTGATTACTTGCTGTACCTGCATACTAACTTTTTGTGTTTCATGCACAAGGATCCCCAGATCCTTGTGCAATTTTTCTCCATTTAAATTATAATTTTCTTTTCTATTTTTTCTACCAAAGTGGACAATCTCACACTTTCCCACATTATACTCCATCTGCAAATTTTTGTCCACTCACATAGCTTGACTACATCCCTTTGCAGATTTTTTGTGTCTTACTCACAACTTGCTCTCCCACCCTTCTTTGCATCATCAGCAAACATGGCTACATTACACTCGGTCCCTTCATCCAAGTCATTAATACAGATTGTAAATAGTTGAGGTCCCAACACCGATCCCTGCGGCACCCCACTAGTTACTGTTTGGCAACCGGAAAATGACCCATTTATCCCGACTCTCTTTTTCTTTTAGTTAGCCAATCCTCTATCCATGCTAATATATCACCACCAACCCCGTGAACTTGTATCTTATGCAGTAACCTTTTATGTGGCACCTTATCGAATGCCTTCTGAAAATCTAAATACACCACATTCACTGGTTCCCCCTTATCCACCCTCCTCGTTACATCCTCAAAGAACTCCAGCAAAAACCATGCTGACTCTGCTTGACTGAATTATGCTTTTCCAAATGTCCTGCCACTGTTTCCTTAATAATGGACTCCAGCATTTTCACAACGACAAATATTAGGCTAACTGGTCTATAGTTTCCTGCTTTCTATCTGCCTCCTTTTTTAAATAGGGGCATTACATTTGCAGTTTTTCAATCCGCTGGGAACTCCCCAGAATCCAGGGAATTTTGGTAGATTACAACCAATGCATCCACCATTTCTGCAGCCAATTCTTTTAAGACTTTAGGATGCAAGCCAAAGGGGAACTTGTCCACCTTTAATTCCATTATTTAACCGAATACTTCTTCTTTAGTGACAGTGATTGTTTTAAGTTCCTCCCTCCCTATAGTCCCTTGATTATCCATTATTGGGATGTTTTTAGTGTCTTCTACCATGAAGACTGATACAAAATTCTCGGCCATTTCCCTGTTCCCTATTATTAATTCCCCAATCTCATCCTCTAAGGGACCAACATTTACTTTAGCCATTCTCTTTTTATATACCTTTAGAAACTCTTACTATCTATTTTTATATTATTTGCTAGTTTACTTTCATAATCTATCTTCCTTCTCTTCATTATTTTTTTTAGTCGTTCTTTGCTGGTTTTTAAATTTTCCTAATCCTCTGGCCTCCAACTAATCTTGGCCATTGTTTTCAATTTGATACCATCCTTTATTTCCTTAGTTAGCCACGGATGGTTATCCCTTTTCGTAAAGTCTTTCCTTCTCATTGGAATATATTTTTGTTGCGAGTTATGAAATATCTTCTTAAATGCCTGCCACTGTCTTACACTTTAATCTATTTTCCACTTTAGCCATCTCTGCCCTCATACCTTTGTAATCTCCTTTATTTAAGCTTAGGACACTGGTTTGAAATCCAACTTTCTCTTCCTCCAACTGAATTTGAATTTCAACCATGCTAAGATCACTCTTTCCTAGAGGAGCCTTTACTAGGAGATAATTTATTAATCCTGTCTCATTGCACAGCACCAGATCTAAAATAGCCTGCTCCCTGGTTGGTTCCACAACGTCCTGTTCAAGGAAACTATCCCGGATACACTCTATGACTCTTCCTCAAGGCTACCTTGGCCAATTTGATTTGTCCAATCAATATGGAGATTAAAATCGCCCATGATTATTGCCATTCTTTTTTGCAAGCCTCCTTTATTTCTTCATTTATACTCCGTCTAACAGCATACCTCTGCGATTCTGGAGACCCGAGCTGGTGAGTACTGAAGTGCGCCTCTAGACCTGTCTAGGCACTTGAAGTGCATTTTCAGGTTGCTTGCTTGATTACACATCTGGTGGTTATGTGGCTCTTGTTGTAACGCTCTTGTGCCTGATTGGTGTGGTTCATCACAGATGTCATGGGCCAGATTTGAAGGCGGTATCCCTTGGGCTAGAAATTGTGTAGCGTCCCATATGGTGCCCTAACTTTTCAGGGAGCGCAAAAGTAACACCGGACGAAAAAGATGTTTTGATCCCTGGAACTTCCGCTTTAGCACTCCAAGAGGGAAGTGGAGTGCTAAATCAAACAGTATCACATCCCTTAGAGCACTAAAGTCAGTGAGAAGGGCGGTGGCGGCAGAGCGCTGAACAATGTTCCATGCAGTGCTGCCATCTTTGGAGACTCCTTCCCTTGCCAATGTTGTCGTGATTCAATCTTCATCCTAGCTCTGTGAGGTCACGGGACCTGCGCTACGTGCATAACAACCCCAAGCACTCTACTGGAGTGCAGGGCTGACGACTCGTGGGGTCCAAAAAAAGCCAAAGGCACGAGACTGGAGAGATGAATAAATTTTACCGTACATTTACCACCGGTGCCTTTAAATAGTGCTCCCCAAGCGGCCAGCTGAGGTGACAATGCCTCCTATAGCTGCCGTTGTTCACGCCCGGCGATGCTGCAGGGGGTAGAAGCGAATATTACATCTGAGGCGGTAATGGGACGCTCACAACAGATGACATCATGATCTAGGAGATGCAAGAGAGCAAGACAGTAAGTGTTAGCGCCAGTACAAAACCACCAGGGAAGTCCGCGGACGTGGTTCATATTGCCGTGCCCAGTCGGTAACATCTTACCGCCCCGTTACCGTCTCCTGCAGGTGCTAACGGGAGGCGCAAACCAGGCTGATTTCTCCCCCTTAGTCTCCTAAGCCACGCCTTAAATCTGTTTCCTGGAGGGCTGAGATGTTGGACTGCTGCAGTATAAAAGCATCACGGCAGCTCTCAGGGAACTGAGCACACATCTTCATGAACTTTTCTGGTGGTTGCGATGAATTCTCCTGGTCGTCGTGTGTGCAATCGATGGCACCTTGTACCTGCAGGAAGCCAGTCAGAGACGCAAATCGGACTGTCCACTCATTCTGGTTATTGGTGGCGCAGGGGACGTTGACATAAGTCAACGCCCTGGAAAACAATCCATCCATGACCTGCGTTGTCCAGTTATGTGCAGCCAACTGAGAGACTCTCGAGATCTCTCCGGCGGCGGCCTGGAAGTAGCCAGAGGCAAAGAAGTTGAGTGCAGTCGTGACTATGACAGCGCCGGGCAGTGCGTTGTCGCTGGGTCCATCAGGGAGCAGCTCTTCAAGAAAGAGGCTGCAGATTTCTGCGATCACCTGCCATGCCAACCTGAGCCTGCAGAGGCACTGCTCATCAGGTAGATCAAGGAAGCTGAGTCCCTGTTATGCTGCTATTGCCTCCTGCAACCTCGGCACTCCTTTCTGCAATTCTCCTCTCTGTTCTCTCTGCTTGTTCTCCTCTCTCTTGTGCACCTGCAGCTCGCACTACAGCACGAGGTCGCTGCCATGGACGGTGATCGTCTTCCTTGTCCAAAGTCCAATCGAAAGCTCCCAGGGCCCCCATCCTGACATTATACGTTTGGAAGCCTCCAAACTTCTGTAAAAAAAAACATATGTTACCACAAGAACTCTCAGCAAAACGTTTGCCAGAGGGAACTGAGAAAGCCTTTATTCATATCAGGAACCAGAAGTTTAAACATCCCCTGTTCATAGCTCGCTTCTGTTTCACTGGTGAGTTTGCCAAGCCATGGGAAATCCGTGCTGGAGACGTTAATTTTAAATCCCTGGTTGAAATAAAATCTTCCACTGAGCCTTATTAGTACATGATTATGATCGCCCGGCGTCCGGGAGCAGGTTACTCGCACATACCCAAACGCACCTCCGTGCGGTTTGGCGTCAGGTTTGAACATTTTGTCAGTTTCACCTTCCCACCTCCCCCTATCCCACCTGTACCTGGGAATTATAATTCATCCCAGAGATAGAGAATCAGATCCGCTTTCAAAACCAAGTTATTGCAGTATATGATGCAATGGTGTAAACAACAACAACAACAACTTGTATTTATATAGTGCCTTTAATGCAGTGAAATGTCCCAAGGCACTTCACAGGAGTGTTACGAAACAAATAATTTGACACAAGCCACAAAGCAGAAATTACGGTAGTTAACCAAAATCTAGGTCAAAGAGGTAGGTTTTAAGAAGCGTCTTGCAAGAGGAAAGTGAGGTGGAGAGGTTAATTCAGGGAAATCCAGAGCTTAGGGCCTAGGCAACAAAAGGCACGGCCACCAATGGTTGAGCAATTATAATCAGGGATGTTCAAGAGGGCAGAATTAGAGGAGCGCAGACATCATGGGGGGTTGTGGGGCTGGAGGAAATTACAGAAATAGGGAGGGGCAAGGTGATTTGAAAATAAGGATGAGAATTTTGAAATTGAGGCGTTGCATAACCGGGATCCAATGTAGGTCAGCGAGCACAGGGGTGATGGGTGAACGGGACTTGGTGTTAGTTAGGACACGAGCACTGAGTTTTGGATCACCTCTAGTTTACGTAGGGTAGAATGTAGAAGGCCAGCCAGGAGTGCGTTGGAATAGTCAAGTCTAGAGGTAACAAAGGCATGGATGAGGGCTTCACCAGTGGATAAGTTGAAGCAAGGGCTATGTTACAGAGGTGAAAATAGGCAATGTTAGTTATGCCGTGGATGTGTGGTCAAAAGCTAATTTCATGGTCAAGTCTAACACCAATGTTGCAAGCAGTGTGGTTCAGCCTCAGACAGAAGTTGGGGAGAGGAATCGAGTCAGTGGCGGGGACGGAAGACAATGGCATCGGTGTTCCCAATATTCAGTTGGAGAAAATTTCTGCTCATCCAGGACTGGATGTCGGACAAGCAGTCTGACAATTTAGAGACCGTGGAGGGGTCAAGAGAACAGGTAGTGAGGTAGAGCTGGGTGTCATCAGCCTACATGTGGAAACTGACGCTGTGTTTTCGGATGATGTCGCCAAGGGGCAACATGTAGATAAGAAATAGGAGGAGGCCAAGGATAGACCCTTGGGGGACACCAGAGGTAATGATGTGGGGGCAGGAAGAGAAGCCGTTGCAGTTAATTCTCTGGCTACGATTAGATAGATAAGAATGGAACCAGGCGAGTGCAGTCCCACCCAACTGGACGACGATGGAGAGGTGTTGGAGAAGGATGGCGTGTCAACCGTGTCAAAGGCTGCAGACAGGTCAAGAAGGACGAAGAGGGATTGTTTGCCTTTGTCACAGTCACACAGGATGTCATTTGTGAATTTGATAAGAGCCGTTTCGGCAGGAGCGGAAACCGGATTGGAGGGATTCAAACATGGAGTTGCAGGAAAGATGGGCACGGATTTGGGAGGCAACATGTTTAAGGACTTGGGAGAGGAAAGGGAGGTTGGAGATGGGGCAGGGTGGTAGTTTGCAAGGACGGATGGGTCGAGGGTTGTTTTCTTGAGAAGAGGGGTGATGATGGCAGATTTGAGGGAGAGGGAGGCAGTACCTGAGGAGAGAGAACCGTTAACAATGTCAGCTAACGTAGGAGTCAGAAAAGGAAGTTCAGTGGTCAGCAGTTTGGTGGGAATAAAGTCAAGGGAGCAGGAAGTGGGTCTCATGGACAGGATTGAACTTGGAAAGGTTATAAGGTGAGATTGGAGAGAAACTGGAGAAAGATATGAGGTCAGGGCGAGGGCAGGAGGGATCCTTCGAGGAAATTTGCCCCAATGGGCCAGGGGAAGGAAGGAAAGATGCAGAGGCAGCCGAGCAGATGGTCTCAATCTTAGAGACAGCAAAGTCCATGAGCTCCTCACGCTTATTGTCGGAGGTGAGGGTGGAGACTGGGGAGAGGTGGTTAAGAAGACAGTTAGCAGTGGAGAATAGAAGCCGGGGTTTATCTTTGCATTCCAGAATGATTTTGAATAGTGAGCGATTTTGCAGACGAGAGCAGGAGCCGATGATGCTTTATGTGGCCCAGCCAGATGTGGCTGGGAATGGCCAAACCAGTTGTTCGCCAAATCCATTCAAATCTGCGTCCCTTGGACTAAGGGAGTGAAGATCAGGGCTGTACCAAGGGATATGTTTTTATTTATTGTGGACTTGGCCTGGAGAGTGTTGCACGAGGCAGTCCTGTGCAATAAGTTTTTAAAGTCGGTTCACGGACTCCCAGGACTTAAGGGAGCAAAGATCAGTGCTGTACCGGGGGAATGGCCAGGGTGAGAGAGAGAGTAATTGTTTTAACAGGGACTAGGGCATCAAAGGTGGTGGTGAGGGTGCGATTGAGCAGATCGATAGTTGCAGAGATGTCATGGTGAATGGCGGGCCAAAGGCTGGACAGTGGGCAGTCCATAAGTGCAGTTGTAAGAGATTCGGGGAGAATTTTTTCCAGGAGCGAACACAGAAGGAGGTAGTGTTGGGTGGGGCGGTGGGTAGAAGGGGGATGTATGTGGAGAGCGATATGAGGCAGTGGTCAGAGATGGCCTTTTCTGTGATTGACACGATGGGAGTAGCAAGGCCACGAGAGATGGCAAGGTTGAGGGATGGTCGTGAATATGGGTTGGGGAGTTTACATGGAGGGAGAGATTAAGGGAGGCTAGTGAACTCAGAGCAGAGAGAGCTTGATGAATTGAGATGGAGGTTGAAATCACTGAGGATGAGAAGTTGTTCGGTGCAGAGGTAGAGGGAGGAAAGTAGTGAAGAAATATCAGTAATGACATTTTTATGGTACTTGGCTGGGCAGTAGTGAATGAGAATGTTAAATGAGAGATGAGAGTGGTGGAAAATAGTGAGAAATGCTCAAAGGAGGGGAAAGTGCCAAGGGAGTAGGGGGACATACAAGGTGTGATTTATTGATGAGAGCCACACCACCACTACTGTGGTCTGAGCAGGCAAGTGGTGGAATGTATAGCCAGACGGGAAAGCTTCATTTAAGGGTAAGGTGTCATTGCCCTTCAACCAAGTTTCCGTCAGGGCCGTGATGATGATGCCATCATCAATGATAAGCTCATGGATGGGACGGGCCTTGTTCGCAAGCAAACGGACATTCGGGAGGGAGATCGGAGAAGTTCGGTGATGGCTGCCCCACTGCCAGCGTCTAGAGCATCACCCACCCTTTTCCTCAACGATTGTCCCACCTGTGACAGGGACTGTGGACTGTGGTTCTCGTATTGGACTGTTCAGCCACCTAAGGACTCATTTTTAGAGTGGAAGCAAGTCATCCTCGATTCCGAGGTGCTGCCTATGATGATGATGACAGGGTCAGTGCTGGGGTGGGGGGTGGGGGGTTTGGAGGGTGTGAGTTGGACGTAGAGGAGATTGGCAACATCAGCCTCCAGTGAGCGCACTGGGGGTAAAGTCGGCAAGAGAGTCGGATGGGACAGTTGAGGTTGCTGCTCATAAGGAGGCAGCGACGAGTGCCTCGATGGGCCCTTCTAGGATGTCAAGAGCGGCACAGAGGGAAGATGTAGGCTTGTCTAGGAGGGAGTCAAGCCTGGGACGGCGGCAGGAGATTAAGAAGGTCGAAGAGTAATGAAGGATTGGGAGAGCAGAGTATCTGAGAGAGGAGAGATCAAAGGGGGAAGGACTACAGGAGAGAACGGTCAGGGGGGATCAAGAGAAAAAGAAAGAGGGGTAAAGTGTGGAAAAGTATTGAATGGCTCGAGTCTGGAGCGGCAGCCAATGTGCGCACGCGAATGGACACGGGAAAAGCTCAGGTTAGATGTTTAAATGTAATAGTTAATGGGACACAATAGTAGGGAGACCAGGGTCAAAGTCAGAGGTCCCATGGAAGGACAAAGCAGGCATGAACAGGATGGAGTTGGCACGGAGCATCGATGATCCGCTGTAACTGCAATTAAATCTGTTATTTGACTTACACATACCTTCATGTAACACAATCAACGCATGGGGAAGGAAAGACTTCCTCTGTGTGCTAGCTGTAGCAAAATCATGAACTGCTTTTAAAAAGATGGGTTACAATTCCATTATACCTGCTGCACAGAGGAAATCTACTCCCACAGTTGGTTTTCTTCAAAAAAATGCAAATCCATTTTCAGGAAGATTGTACTTCCCTGGCATCCCTTTGACTTGGCTAAATTTCAAAATACGTTGAACTGTGAAGACTGATAAAGTCATTGGAACTGTTAGGTTGAAATGATTACTGAGTATGACAGTGTGAGGGGGCGAAATTAACACAAGTAGCTGTTGCTGAATTGTTGCAGCCACACTCAACAGCTTTTTTAAGCCAGCTCCCCCATCGGGATCAGCGCTTACCCTCGAAACAATAACGCTCAAAAGTTGGCAGAATAGACATAGAAAAGCCAAACAAAATAATACCAAAATTGATCAGAATTATTTACAAGTATAGTTATACATCTGGGTGAACATGCTAGTATTAAATTTGGCTCATTGAGCATAAGAATATTTTGTTAATACTACATTGTTTTTCTCCCACTTTTCTCTCCTCTTCTCCTGAAGGCACAAACTCATGCTGAAGTGCAATTCCGTTGGTGCCAGCAGCTCCACAATAAGTTGCTCATGTGACCATTCTTCTGGTGTAAGTGTGGACACTGAGTGTGTAGAGATTATTCAATCGTGAGGTTCAGTACAATCAAGCCCCGGTCTAGAAATCTGATCGCGTGTGTGAGAATGGAATCCAGTACCTGTATCCAGTGTGCTTTGGGAAAATAAGTCAAGTTGGACAGTAAAGGCTCATGGCGTGTCGCTGATGGAAATCTATCAACGCAACAGCTGGAAAGCTGCAACTTCAGCAACTTAAAGGGAAAAAGGGAGGTTTAGTGTGTTATCTGCCTCAAGGTCCTCATAGTAAGTTAAACATCTTGTGAAGGCCTTGGGCTTGTAAATGTAATGTATTTGCTTCATGGATTCTTTGCTTAAGAATTCATAGCATCATACTGTTATTAAGAACTAGTTGGTTTCTGAGCAAAGGTTTAACAAACACCCTACACATTACCAGTTCTTCCACCAGGCTCACAACCACCTGCCTCACTGTGAACCCCCTGAACCCAACTGGCTGGGGTTTTATTGAGTCTTGTGAACATCACGTGACTGGCTAAGCCACTCCCAACTCAACAACTCTTTTGGGGCAGACAAAATAAACATTAAATCAAGTGCCCCCTAATCTGGGGAATACTCCAGCCACTTTTCAACTGCCCTTTTTTTTGTTGTTTTTTTTTGTTTTTTTGACTTTTTGGGGTTTTTTTTGTGATTTTTTTTGGGCAATAAAATCATAAAGTTTACAAGTGCCCCCTATAAAAGGGGAGGGGGACACTAAAAATCCGGCAATTAAACAAATTAAACTTTAAAACATATAAAATCAAATTAAAATTTGGTTGCCGGGGGTGATAATGCACTCCAGTCCCTCCGGCGCCCACCTCTCGCGGAAGGCCGCGAGCGTACCGGTGGACACCGCGTGCTCCATCTCCAAGGACACCCTGGCCCAGATGTAAGCACGGAAGAGAGGCAGGCAGTCAGGCTGAACGACCCCCTCGACCGCCCGCTGCCTGGACCGGCTGATGGCCCCCTTGGCCGTGCCCAGGAGCAGTCCTACGAGGAAGCCCTCGGACCTACCCGCTCCCCTCTGTACAGGGTGCCCAAAGATCAGGAGTGTGGGACTGAAGTGCAGCCAGAAATTGAGGAGCAGCCCCTTTAAATAATGGAACAGGGGCTGCAACCTCGTGCATTCGATAAAAACATGGAACACGGATTCTTCCAGACCGCAGAAATTGCAGGTGGCCTGGGAGCCCGTGAACCGGCTTAAAAATTTATTGCACAGGACTGCTTTGTGCACCACCCTCCAGGCCAAGTCCCCGATAAATAGTGGGAGGACTCCCGCGTAGAGTGCACTCCCAACTCAACAACTGTTTTGGGAGAAAAAGTAAACATTAAACATGAAATCAAGTGGCCCCCGATCTGGGGGACACTCCAAACATTTCTCGAGGCCCTTTTTTGTGTGTTTTATTTTCGTTTTTTTGCATTTTATTTTTGGTTTTTTTTGGGCATTAAATCATATTTTTTCAAGTGCCCCCTATAAAAGGGGAGGGGGGCACTAAAACCGGCATTTAAAATAAATTAGACTTTAAAACATATAAAATCAAATTAAAATTTGGTTGCCAGGGGTAACGATGCACTCCAGTCCCTCCGGCGCCCACCTCTTGTGGAAGGCCGCGAGTGTACCGGTGGACACCGCGCACTCCATCTCCAAGGACACCCTGGCGCGGATGTACGCGTGGAAGAGAGGCAGGCAGTCGGGCTGAACGACCCCCTCGACCGCCCGTTGCCTGGACCGGCTGATGGCACCCTTGGCCGTGTCCAGGAGCAGTCCTACGAGGAGGCCCTCGGACCTACCCGCTCCCCTCCGCACAGGGTGCCCAAAGATCAGGAGTGTGGGACTGAAGTGCAGCCAGAAATTGAGGAGCAGCCCCTTTAAATAATGGAACAGGGGCTGCAACCTCATGCATTCGATAAAAACATGGAACACGGACTCTTCCAGACCGCAGAAATTGCAGGCGGCCTGGGAGCCCGTGAACCGGCTTAAAAATTTATTGCACGGGACTGCTCCGTGCACCACCCTCCAGGCCAAGTCCCCGATAAATAGTGGGAGGACTCCCGCATAGAGTGCACTCCCAACTCAACAGCTCTACAAGCATACTCACAGGTGTGTACATCAGTAAGCATTCCCTTGTTCTGGTGAGTGAGATTATCAAACCTCCAGACCCAGTATATAGAGTCCCTGGTTAGGTAGAGCTCTCGGGGCGATTCATGACACCAGTGCCGTTGATAGGAGGAAGATTGATCACCTTTGTGTCTTGGTGCAGATTGCTGTTTATATCTACGTATGTTACATTTATGTTTAGTGCTTGTAATTTCGTAGCAACATTTATGTTGGAGTCGGTCAATAAAACTATCTTTAACAAATCCAGTGGCAGAACTCTTTATTGAATTGATAACAAGTGGACAAGCAGGATTAAACCACCTGACAGCGTGCGCAACCTAAGGATCCAATATATGGTGGGAAACGTGAGCCTGCTCATTCCGCACAGGAAGTGTACCACCCGCCATATTCAATTGAGTTTCCCCAGTGGTGCCCAGGGCATGTACCAGAAGTATTAAAATGCTCACTACAATATTTAAAGAAAATCCTATGCTTTCATAATGGGGGAGCAAACATGCTATCATCCTGAGATAGGACAACAGATGCATTTCTCATGGGCCAAGGTTATTCTCCGAAGCCTGAGACTCAACACTCCTACGGCTCTGTGTGAGAACACAAACACTGGCCAAGCTACTATTTATCTGACCTTCTATGGCTGCAGTGTGGGCTGCCGTGGAAGCTGTCAGATTTGTTCGGCAGAGGCTCCATCACGGTGGTTGCCACTGTCATGTTCATGGAGCTGACCACCATCTCCGGGTTGGACAGAATGGTCCCCATGACCTGCGTGAAACCCCAGCACAAATTAGAGCTGGACACCTCCATGCTCTCAGCCATTGCGCACAAGCTCGCTGGCAGGCTGCTCAGTTACCGAGCATTTCATTTTGCCTGCCCAGCAGCCTTCTTTGGTAGATGGGGCCCTTGAAGTCAGCATTTGAATTTTCTATAGCAGAGTTAAGATGTGATCTCGCTCTCTGCCAAGCTGGCATCTCTGGAGTCCTATCCCACTGCCCTGGTTCCTTCATACTCGTGGCCGGTGATACACCACATGAAGACCCCTCCTCTAACCTACCGTTTAAAGAATGCAAGAATCCTCTTCCTGAAGTGGCACAGGTGCCTCGACATTTTCAGCCCCTGAAATGCAAGGGACGGAAGTGGGTTAGCTTTTAGTGTGACGGAAGAGCCGAGAAAGGTGGGTGGCTATGACAGCAGCGGCAGTTTGTCATGCAGAGTGTGCAAGGTGAGATAGAAGTAAGAAGGGGAAAAGAGGATAACGTGCAAAGGAACCCTGTGAGATATCTCCTCCAGTGTTGCCACTTGCCACAACCATAACTCTCCCCCTGCTCATAATGGCCAGCCCAGCATGTCTTCTTCTAGAAGGGCAAGGATGTACAAATTTCCTCCAGTCACCAGCTCCTGCTGCATGTTGTGTGCGATCTTCTCCTGCATGGAAATGAATGTGTTAGTGACAGCCTGAACCTCCCCGCCTCGCTACCTCGCTTTCCTCCCTCAAGACACTCCTTAAAACTTACCTCCATGACCAACCTGCGCTAACTTCTCCTCGTGTGGCTCGGTGCCAAATTTTTTTTTAGTCTCGTAATACTCCTGTGAAGCGCCTTGGGACATTTCACCACGTCCAAGGCGCTATATAAATACAAGTTGTTGTTGTTTTGAGAATGTTCTGGAATGGTTGAATAGTTTGTATGTTGTGTGGAAGATGTGAGGTGCGGAACAGAGAGGGCTACAATAGTGGTGAGTGTAGGAAGTACAGAGTTTGTGATCGGAGGAGAAGGAGATAGGATTGAAGAGAAGCGAGGGTGGGGAGTGTCGTGAGTAGTGTGGCTATAGGTGGTGCAGGCCTTAGGAGAGAGTAATTGAGATGAGAAGTAGGATTCTTACCCTGAGGTTATTTACTGAACTTTTTTCTGCATTGCAGCCATGTTTTGGGAGCTAAGCTCCTGCTATTAGTCTCCTCTGAAACCTCTTCTCACTGGCAATAGAGGTGTTGCCTTCCCCTGGTGGAACAGGATCTCTGCCTTTCGACAGTCTGTACCGGGCCTTGAAAGCTGCATTCAACAACCTTGGCACCCTCTCTGTACCTCTTCCATTCATTGTTTTCCTTTTGAGAACGTTTCCCTGCTGTCAGAGCCAGAGTGCACCTTCCCCTTTAAGACTGCTGGAATCCTTTAAGTGGCGTCAGTCAAGCCCAATTGCCCGTTCCCCAAACAGGCATGCAGCCAATGAATAGCATGGGTAGTGCTGGCTGCATGCCTGACTCATGATAATGAGCTGGCAGCACCAATTTCATATGCTCCCTGCGATCACGAGAACAGGTATGTGCAGCTCCCGCTCCATCCCCTGCGCGCCCGTTTTCAGGCACAATCGAATTTGTACACCCTCATGTCCACAGATGCACATTTTCCAGTTTGAGTCATTGGCTAATGAGCAATCCAAGCAGGAAGCCCAGAAGTTTTTCTCCACTGCCTTCCCAGCTCAGGGCTATGAAGGCAACTGTAGCACTCCAACAAGCCCAGAACCGACCAGAAATGAAACTAGGGAACATCTGGTCTGTATGGCTTAGTGTTACATTAGGTGGTGCCATTACCTACTAGGTTACCTGAGAGCTAATGCTAGAGTGTTCAATTTCACATCTGTTTTCATAAAAAGTGATGAAAGCCGGGTATAATTTTTAAATGGGAATACAATGATTCCAGTGACATCAAAATGATAATTTTTTCCTCCACTATGTGACGTGTTTTCAGTTTTAAATCATCTTGATGTTGCAAACAGAAACAATTAACATTCGGAACAAGCAGCAGTTCCACAAGGAGAAGCGTTATGAGAAGTCAAGTCAAACTACAGGATTCAAATTCTCCTCCTCGGGTTCAGCTGAACAACACTCGAAATGTCTGAATGTATTGGATTATAAATTTGACTACTCCGATTCAAAACACTGAGACAACTAAGATGAATTCCCTTCTTGAAGAATGTGAAGCAAAACTTTTGCCCATCTCCTGCGTCTATTGAGATCAACTGGTTTCAGTATGAGTGGAATTAGCAAGATAGAATAGTCAAGCAGCAGTTTCCCCCTTGTCCAACAACATGATAATCGCTGATATATAAAGTGAACATGCAATGGTGCTCATTAGTTTGAGAGACAAGCAGAATATAAGGCCCTATTAATTTTACCAATCCCAGTCTAACATTAGATTCCACAATTAGCTTTCTCTTCGATTTCCATTTTATAATCATTCACTTAATCACTTAAATGCACAAATCTATTCACTTTCAGAAATTTATTTTCAAAACTTTAATAGACATTCACTACTTTTTTCATCATCTACTGCTTGTGACTTGTTACTGAATGCAGTAAAGATGTCATACAGCAAAATGCCAAATGTGATGCTTAGTAGTGAATGCATTAAAAGCATAAACTAAATGTGGTATAATTTTGCTTCACTTTCCTACATACAGTTCCAACAGTCAAATATGTCTGCAAATTACTCACTACTTTTGTTATCCTAGATATAATAACTCAGCTAGTTCAGACAGAATTTTTTGATTTCAAAGTAGCACTGAGTTACAGATAATAACACAACTTTCATTCGGCAAATAGCACAAAGAACCAGATGAAGGGGCTCCATGATGACTAGAGTCATCAATGCTCTCTTAGCATGACAGGCTGCAGTTGAATGCCAATTTAATGGATATCAATTTAGTGGATTCACCCATTTAACAGATTCAATTGGTGGCACTAGAAAATTCACATTTGATTTGTGAAGCGACATTGGGATCTAACATGCGAGATGAGGTGGTGTTACTTGGGCATTAAGTAGATACACTGAACATGAGACTGTGGGTGGAGGGAAGGTCGAAAACTGTACAGATCTTGAGCATAGACCCTTTAATGCTGTGGTTTATAGTCTTATTACAAAGGTTAGGATAGATAACTGTGTATTGATGCAGTATTATCCATCTGCTTTAAAATCCTTGCATACAGATTGATGCTATTGTTTTATTTAAAGCAGCATGGTTTAATGACATGAGAAGATAGAACAAACAATGGAACAACATGAGATGAATGCTTCAGGTGTCAGCCATGGCTAAGTGGGTAGCTCTCTTGCCTTTGAGTCAGAAGGTTGTGGGTTCGTGTCCCATTCCAGAGACTCGAGCGCAAAATATAGGCTGGCACCCACTGCAGTACTGAAGGAGTGCTGCACTGTCGGAGGTGTCATCTTTTGGATGAAACGATAAAGCACCAAAACAGATTTTCTGCCCACTATCACATTGCTGTTTGTGGGACCTTGCTGTGCGCAAACTGACTGCCGTGTTTGCTAAACTACAACAGTGATTACACTTCTAAAGTACTTCATTGACTGTGAAGCACTTCAGGATGTCTTGAGGTTGTGAAATACACTATTTAAATGCAAGTCCTTTCTTTATATTTGAAAGGCATTATTTAGATGCTATTTGATTCTTTAGAGAAGCAGACAATATGCCACATCGCCTGTTCTTGTGCAAACTCCCAGTGTTTATATTTACATTATCCAGTTCAAGAACACTGCAAGTGTCTACAGAAACATGTCAAAAGATCAAAAACACAAATTAATAGGTCTAACGAGAACAATTTACTGTTTGTGTTTGCATATTAAATACAGGTTAGCTCTGGCTAGTTGAGGCATTTGTATAACCCACATGCTCAGAACTTTACAGCTAATTTGTTATTTTTAGATGTGTGACTGTTGCTTTCTTGGCAAACATAGCTAATTTTCACATAGCAAGTAATGGCCGGTTTGTCTGTTTTTGATAGTATAAGCTGAGGAATAAATGCTGGTCAGGACACCAGGAGAACTCTCCTGATCTTTGAATAATATCATGAAATCGTTTACATAAGCTGACCAAGCAGTCACGTTTCAGTTTAGCATTTCATCTGAGACAGCTGGAGTGTCAACCTAGACATGTGCTCAACTCCTGTAGAGAGGTTTGAACACACAACTTTCTGCAGGAGTAGTGCCACTGAGCCAAGGCTAACGCTATCCAGAAACAATTTAAGATGTAAAATAGGCAACAATTAAAGGGGCTGATGTGTAAATTGGTGATGTGCAGTGGTAGAAATTTCATTTGTGCCCCGGGTTCCCCACAGGAAGGCTCTTGTCATTAAGAAAAAGCACTGAAAGGAGGTGAAGTGATTCCTCAGAGGGTGGAAAACTAAAGTGAATTGCTTTATGCCAATGTGACCCTATTTTCTGGTTCCCAACGACAGAGACCACGGAGTAGATCAGTGTGATTTTTGCATCATTTTCCAGCTAACAAAACATTCTTTGCGATAAAGATTTTACTTTAAAATGGAGGTGATACAGGTTATATGGGAACACCACACAGAGAGGGCAGAAAACTGATTAAAGTACCATCTGATTGTGAAGTCTTTGGGGGTTAAATTCGATAGTACCGCAAAACAGGCGCTAGAGAATAACAACCCATTCTACACTCTGCATATTTTCTTTTCTGTTGCCGGTGTGCTCTCGCCCATTTGCACAACCGCTAAGGGGAAGTTCACCCCCTTTGATTGCACAGTTGAGTCCATATTTATTATATTCGAAATCATGTAGAGCAGCAATACATTCACAAAAATAGATTACAATTAAGGGTAAGAGATTGTTTTGTTTGAATCAGATTGTCACTGTAAAAATATTTAATATCCTCGGCGCCTGTTGCAGATCACTGGGGCAGAATGAACAGAATGGGCCTAGAACTGTTTGGGGAAAATAACAAAAGCTACAAAAAAAAAGTACAATTGTAGTCATGGGTGACTTGAATTATCCAGTAATAAACTAAGTAGAGCCAGGATCAGTGCAGGGGAAGAATAAATAGATTTGTTGAGAAAGCAACAAATGGTTTTGAAAAAAATAATGCTTAACTTTCCCTTTCTTTGGCTTGTCCTGTCACACACAATGAATCAACCAATTGCACAGGCAGGTAACCTGCTCCCAGGCCACTGACAAGGCTTCAATGGAACCACATGCTTTGAAGTGAGTGAACGCAGCCCTGAATTACTGGTGCCTTGATCGCTATTTTTAATTTTTATCCTTTCTTGCATTGAAGTATCTGACCTCCACTGCACAACTCCTTTGCTGCCATTAGAAGGGGACATCACAAAGCACAGAATAAGAAAAGTGTATTTGACCAGTCAAGTGTGCTGTTGCTCCCAAAAGACCATCTGCAACTTATATTAACTATATAGCTAACATTTCCAAGAATATAAAGCTTTGACTCCCCCCACCCTCTAACAAGGTAATTCAATGAAAATTTCAGGATACCATCTATTAGAATAAACATCATTCAATGCTGCAAAGCACCGTTGATGTTTCCCAGCAGGACTGCAGCCATAGTGAATCTATGGATCTGATCACCTGTCTCTGTGCTTATCCTTACTACCTTCAAAACTGTTCTCATTAATATATTTATCCAGCTCTTTTTTAAAGCAGTTAATTCATTCAGAAATAATGAGCTAGAAATTCGATCACACCGGAAAGCGGAGGGACAGGGGATATGCTGCAGTGTCGATTCATGTGGTAGCAGGGACCACGTGAAATTCATGCTTGGAATTTCTTATAAAGATACGGGCAAGCAGCCAGCACTACCCGTGCTGCTGAATGACTGTCTGCCTGTTTCAGGGACAGGAAATCGGGCATCATTGCCACCAGCCTGTTTCTCACTTGAAAAATATGCATCAGGCAGAAGAAAATTGGAGGGGTGGGCGGGACCTCAGGCTCCCTATAGACACCTAGGGCCTGCCTGATGCAAATTTTAGGCAGGCCTTTAAATCGGCATACAGCACACCTGCTGTTTTCAGATGGGAGGTTGATTAAATGTGCAAATTCTGGTCCAAAGAAATTAAAGGAAACTGTTTGCAGTTTTGAAGCACAAATGGGTGGAACATGCAGCACACATGCTCTGTCCATTTGTACCAGGCAGTGCATGCACAGGTGCTCTGCCCATGTGTACCAGGCAGTGCATGCACATGTGCTTTGCCCATTTGTACCAGGCAGTGAATGCACGGGTGCTCTGCCCATTTGTACCAGGCAGTGAATGCATGGGTGCTCTGCCCATTTGTACCAGGCAGTGCATGCGCAGGTGCTTTGCCCATTTGTATCAGACAGTGCATGTGCGGGTGCTATGAACATTTGTATCAGGCAGTGAGCGGCCTAACCAGCGGTCCTTACAGGGGCTGCTGGTGCTTGCACTTCAAATTGCCCGAAACCCCCTTTTCTTTTATTCTTCTTGTACCAGCAGGAGCAGGAGTACTCTTCCTGGTTCCAGAAACATACTGCAACCCGCTGCTATCCCATGCTCTCCCCGTCCCAGCCTGCAGGCCAGCTCGCTGTAGTAATTGGGTGATTTGCTGCCCTCACCCAGCGAGCGAGCTGCAGTGCAGCACCCATTTGGCGCCCACAGTTTGCCAACTGCATTCAAATCAGGTCTGAACCTGAACATGGTTCGGGCCTCCCTACACTGGTTTCAGGCAGGTAGCGAGGGTGCCCTGCCGACTCATGGGCAGACGATGAAAATTCCCGGCACAATGTTTTATTCGGACAGGAGCATTATACCGTATAACATATAATAGATTATTCTGCTGGTGTATCTCTTTATGTGGATGGGTGTCAAATTTTGTCAGATAACGCTCCAGTAACGTACCTTGGGACATTTTTATTGTGTTAAATGCGCTTTATAAATGCAAGTTGTTGTTTTGTTGGTAAAGTGCAGCTGTGCATCATCTGGTGTCTCCCTTTAAGGCTACAGGCTCTCATTGTTATGCCTTCTTGAGGTCAATTAGAGGCTAATTACTTTTAGGCAGAACCTCAGATCACAAGAAACTAGCAAGAAATGACTGGCTGTGACTTAAGATAATTAGAAGCTATCCTCTATTCCCAGGGAGCTTTCCATTTTAATACTTTTTTTGAAGTGTGGCAAAAAAATTGCATATGTAACTGGAAGTGTGACATTTGAAAATGGATCAAAACTTTTATATAGATAAATGATCCAATAACAACTTACATTGATAACTATGTTGCTTCTTAGAGGTGTCAGGAAAAAATGGATTCTGAGCCAATGAAAGAATGATTCAGAGAGGCGAATAAAAGCTAGATCAAAGTAGAGGAGGGTCTTAAAAAGGGGGAGGTAAGGGAAATTTAAGGAGGGCATTGCCGAGCATTGGGCCCAAGCAAATGAGAGCATCACTGACAGAGGGGCGATGGGGGAGGGTTGCACTCGAGGAGTCTACGAGAAAGAGGGGTCATGGGCGGGTTGTGGAGCTGCAGGAGATAAGGAGGGGTGAGGCTGTGGAAGGATTTAAACAAGAGGATGCTGTGGGATCAGGAGCCAATGTAGGTCAGTAAAGATGGGCATGCTAGGGAGGTGCACTTGGGATACAGGAATTTTGGATGTTGAAGGTTATGGAGGTTGGAGGATCGGAGGCTGGCCAGGAGTAGTGGACTTTGCAGGTGACAAAAGCATAAGTAAGGGTTTTGGTGCTTGATGGGCTGAGGTAGGGGCAGAGACTGGTAATGTTACAGAGATGTGATGGAGAGAATAGTGGGCTCAAAAACCCAGCTCGCAATTGAATAGGATGTCATAGTAGTTAACAGTCTGGTTCAGCCTATGACAGTAGCTAGAGAGGCTGATGAAGTTCGTGGCAAAGGTACATATTTTTTGCCGGGGGCTAAAGATGATGGCTTCAACCTTCCCAATGTATAGCTGGAGGAAACTCATCTAAGACTGCATATTGGACAATGCAGTCTGATAGCACAGAGGCAGTGAACCAATTGAGAGAGATGGTGGATCGATAGAACTCGGTATCATCAACACACGTGTGGAGGCTTTGGGTGATGTCACTAAGGGGCAACATGCAGATGAGGAAGAGAAGGAGTCTAAGGATTGGTCGTTGAGGAACTCCTGAGATGACAGAGCAGGGCAAGAAGAGAAGCTATTGCTGATATATAAGTGGACTGATGTGAGGGTCGTCCCACTGAGCTGGACAAAGGAGAAGAAACATTGGATGAGGATGGCGTGATCAACTGTATTTAGAAATTCTGGAGGATGAGGACAGATAATACATCAAAGTCATATTCTATAAGAATGACATTTGTGACTTTGAATAGGCAATTTCTTTGCTATGAGAGGGGCAGAAACCTTATTGGGGTTCAGACCGGCAGCTGCAGGACAGAGGTCTGTGGGGTGAAAACATTTTCATGGACCTTGAGGTGGGGAGGTTGGAGATCTTTTCCATCTTTTAAAGATGTCCATTTCAGATTCCTTTTCTCTAATGATCACAAGCTTAATTTATGAGTCTTTTTCTTCACTTAAAAGCAGATATGGTACTGAAAGGACTGGTGAAAGCTGGATGTAACTGATGTCTGGAGACTGGCTAATCAATGGATAGTGACGATATATTTTACTCCCACAAAATGTGTTTTTTAAATAACAGACCCTTGTTGTAAGAACAGCCTTGTTGTTAAGGACTCCTCTGTATCTGCGAACAAACCTACTTTCATGCAAACAGATGCACTTTGTCAATGCTTATTACAGTGTAATAACAATGATCACAGTTAGGAGCTGTCCTTTGCTTTTTTGAAGCAGTGTTTCATCAAACATATCCTGATTCATCTGTAAATCATTCTTGTTATGCTGTAATCAATAGCTGCTGGTGAACATGCTCCATAACAATCTCCAGCAGAAACCTTAGGGAAGTGTATCTGTTTGCGTGTGATGTTGGTCTGGCAACAGCTATGAAGAGGCGATTTGCAGGGTTGTTCCTCTAGGGTACGACTCTGTTTAAAACAATATAACAAGAAGGTAAGTGCTTCATATTGTATATCCCCAAACAATTTTTCTAATGCTCGCCCTTTGAGTTTTTTTTTAACTAAAGGAACCTGTCTCTAATCAAAATTCTCAAAATCTTAAATGGCAATCTTTGCATTCTAGTTAGCAAGTGATACAACCTGATCTAACTGTGCTCGCGCCTTTTCTACTTACATTTTCTTAATATACTGACATGCAGTTTTAAGCTAACCTTTAGACTATTATTTGTATGTATAAAATGTTTTAAATCATGTCTGTGTTCAGTTTTGCAGCATTGGTTTGAGCAGGGTCTATATAAGGCAGCTGCAGGGTTAAAGGCTGTGGTTCCTTTATCTGTAGATCTGCAATCAATGATGGTGTAAAATTGAATCAAGAGCTGAATTGAAAGATCAGAAATATTTTATAAGTTGCATTATTTGACTCCCAGCTCCACGTTTTTAATCAGCAGTCATTTTTCAGATGATTTGTTGTGCTCAATCCCACTAAGATGGTCCTTCCTATTATGTATTGCTGTCTACTCTGATATTCATAATGTCCACACTGATAATGATGCAGACTGTTCTGTTACACTGCATAAAAATGGCAGAAGCTCGCAATTTTGGCAGGAGCTCTTGTGGACCTTTGGCAGGTTCTGATGAGTGGTCGGGCCATGAACAATATATAATGAACATCTGACATTTCTGACATTGTACTATGTTTGTTCTGAATATTTATCTATTGAGGGGGAGGGGAAGCTTCCGCTTGGATCTGCTAGTTTTTCAGCCAGATTCCAGTGCACTCAGGGCGGAATCCGGTGGGTCTGTGTAAAAGATCGGGGAATTTAAAAGGTAGTTGAGTTATGCCCAAAACCACTTGCGCTCGTGTTTTCCGCAATCTTTTACGTTGCTTCATGATTTAATTTGTTCGAATTAGGCCCTGACCACAAAACTGGCCATGCCCCCAGGTCAAAATTGCAAGCTTCTGCCATTTTTATGCAGCATTTTATTTGTACAATTATGACTGGAAGGCTGTATCCATAGAATCATAGAATCATAGAAATTTACAGAACGGAAGGAGGCCATTTCGGCCCATCATGTCCATTCCGACCGACCAAGAGCTATCCAGCCTAATCCCACTTTCCAGCTCTTGGTCTATAGCCCTGTAGGTTACGCACTTTAACTGCACATCCAAGTATTTTTTAAATGTGGTGAGAGTTTCTGCCTTTAGTACATTGATATCTCCCTGCAGTCCACAGCTTCCTTCTTCATCATCAACTACACAGCCTATTTTAGTGTCATCTGCAAACTTCTTAATCAGACCTCCAACATTCAAGTCCAAGTCATTGATATCTACCACAAAAAAGCAAGGGACCCAGCGCTGAGCCCTTTAAAGTAATTGTGGGGAAGTATCGAGGAGATATGTGGAGAAATTTCTTCACCCAAAGGGTGGTGGGGGTCTGGAACTCATTACCTGAAAGGGTGGTGGATGCAGAAATTGGGAATGGGGAGGTGGGAGATCCACAAAAGTCAACTGAGGACATAGCACACAATGGCCTTGTATCACAAATATGGAATAAATTTTAACCCATGGCTGTTCGAGTCACCTGCATATTATAAGATACATGACACGTTTCCAAACTTGACGAGCATCTTTGATGGAACCCATATGGACATCGGGGGAGAAATTGCCCTTTTTTGCATCACGTTAGGGGCGCAAGGCAGTTTTTGCATGGGGGAGGGAGGCGCGACCGCCTCCCCTGAAATTGTCCCGGAGGTTTGGAAGGTGCTGTCCCGGCAGCGCCACACCCCATGGTTAACGCCCCGGGTCACCACGCAACCGGCAATGTTGTCATCGCCGTGTGCACCGACCCCTCGTGGACCGTGAGGCTGGCACAGTCAGATGTCAACATCAGCGGGGCGCTGTTTAAAGGGGAGGCCTTCAGCGCCCCGAACCGCCATCTTTGTTGTTCGGCCGACTCTTGGGTCGACCCGACCGTAGCCGCCCTGGCGTGGACCAGGCCACCTTCGTGCAGCCCGGTTCTCCGTCTTGGGTGCCGGGCTGTTGGCCCAGTCTCACGCATCCCTGGGGGTGCAGTGAGGGCCAGCAAAGGGCCATGCAGAGTGCGCAGTGGCCCTCACCTTTAATGGAAGGGGAAGGGCGTTGTAGAACTACACGGAACATCCGCGTAGCGCTGGACTCTGCGCCGCATTACCACCCTGGGTCCATCCCCAAAGGAAGCGGAGCGCCAGAGACAGCGCTCCGCTTCCTTTGAGGGGCGTAAGGCCCAATTCCGTATCGGGGGCAGGACTCCCGGGCTGGGCGATAAACGTCCCGGCTCCGGAAGGTTTCTGCCCACGATCGGGGCACGGGACAATTTGGCCGCCCAGGTCTCCACCAATGTTCCCCATTACTTTTTGGGGGGCCGCGCGGCCCATTCACAGTTTCGCACATGCATAAACTTAAACATTGTAAACGTAATCATTTCAGAGAGCTGCACAGCTTATCGGGAATGTTGGTCTCCACATGTGAATAGAAAGGGGCTCCATTCCATGAATGTGCAGCCAATTACTGACCACATAAACTCCACTCTGCAGGTCAATGCTCATTTCCCTAGGAGAAACCATTTGAGGGGACTACAAAGCAGCAATTGTCTGCGGGGACTAAAAGAATGAATGCATAGCTTTTGGGTGATCAGACAAAGCCCATTACAATTCCCTGCACAGCAGCGATACAGTGAGGCCCATGGCACCACTAAAGATATTGTAGAGAACACTATAGGCATATGAACATACATAAAAGACAGGAACGGACCAGCTGGTCCATTAAGCACAGTTCATACTGACATGGTGTTACTTAAGCACTCCATGACCCCCTCCCCCTGGCTCCCACCAGCCAGCCACACAATCTCCTGGGAGAGGCAAATAAAACAGAGAAAAGAATCTGGAAAATTTTCCAAAGGGAAATGAAACAAGTTCCAAGAGACCACAGTGACCGGGAGATACATCATCCAATAGTTCAGTTATTTTCCATACAATGTAATGTCAGCACAATTAGGAACTTGTCCAGTTCCCTTTTGAATGCCTGTAGCAATTCTACACTCACTGCATTAGGTGGTAACTTGTTCCAAAGATTTTTGGACTCTCAGGGAATCAAGGGATATGAGGATCAGGCGGGAAAGTGGAGTTGAAGTCAAAGATCAATCATGATCTTCTTGAATAGGTTCAAGGGGCCATATAGCCTACTCCTGCTCCTAATTCTTATGGGCTGGATTTTTGTCATTTTTTCGATCATTTGCCACTCATTTACCACCTATATGCCACCGAAAATATCACCGGTGGTAAATTCATCGCAGATTACCACTGAAATATTGCCGATTTCATAATTTAGCACCGAAATACCACCGGTGTTAAATTCATCAGTGATTTACCACCGGTGGTAAAAAATACCACCGATCTAATTTTTTTACCATTTTTATGATGTCATTAAGTGATCAACACCGAAATAACACCGAAAATTACCACTAGAGGTAAATTCATCAATACCACCATTTTTACCACTGGTCTAAATTACCACTGAGAAAAGTGCAGTCTTATCTGATTGAATCCAGTGCTACGGACGCCATTTTAAAAAATGGAGCTGCAGTCCATTCCATATGAGAGAAGGCTGAGTTTTATGCCGACATCTTTATATGAGTTCGGAGTTATATTTTAAGGCTATTTCAGGCTTTTAGTGGATTATTTGAGAAAATTGGAGGACATTTTAAGGATATTTCAGAAAATTGGAGGACATTTGAGGACATTTGAGGACATTTGAGGACATTTGAGGACATTTGAGGACATTTGAGAACATTTAAGGATATTTGAGGACATTGGCAGCTCATAATTCAATGCTTTGCTTGAACAGTGAGAGTTATGTTTCACCTTTACCGCCCACTCTATTGTTGAGTTTTACCCTTCATTTTCTGAAAGTTAGACACAGTACAAGAATGGTTAGGTTTAACAACATTTTATAAAATGTTGTAAACTTTGAAAAATGTAAAAGTCAATAAATAAATAATTTTTTAACTTCAACGATTTAAAATTTATTGCAACACCAATATAACAATAATAACACAACAAGAACAGCTACAAGAACTACAACATCAACAGCAAGAACAAAAACAGCAATAAAACATCAGTCCCCACCCTACACTTCTTTTACCTGCGGCCAAGACTCCAACACCGAAATACCACCGAAAATTACCACCAGAGGTAAATTCATCGATACCACCATTTTTATCACCCGTAAAAATACCACCCATTTTACTTTGAGTGTTACGTGATCAACAATAAGAACGAAATACAATACCACCGGTCATAGTTGATGAAAATAGCTGCCTTGAGTGAAAGTGGTATTTCGGTGGTAAAAAAAACGCAATTTTTAAATAGCACCAAAATACCACCGGAAAACCAGTGCTAGGGCTAAATGATGTAAATCCAGTCTTTGTGAAAAGAAAAGCTTCCTAAAATCTAACCTAGTTCTATGCTTAGGTAACATTCATTCATATCGCTGGTCCTCCCTCACTTATTTAACTCAAATACCCTAACCACATGGACCAAATCTAAGCATTTCATTATTTTAAAGAACTCAATTAATACTCCTCAAAGTTTGTGCTTTTTTACAGCAACTAAAAGCCTTTAAACCAGGTATCAATCTGAACTTTTCCAGGGCCTCTATATCACCCATCACAGTAATCTAGATGAGAGCCCTAACCGAGGTCGTATTCAAGGAAAGTATCATGATTTTTTTGTTTTGTATTTGAACAACTTGGCATTACTATTTGTTTTTGCTTTTGTAAATAGTACTGGTCATGAATTATACTATGACATCTAGGACTTTCTCCGGCTCAACTGCCTTAAGTTCAGAACCCTGTATGGTGTACACATGCTTGCCATTAACCCTACTCGCATGCATAACACTGCATTTATCTATATTAAAAGACATCTGTCAAATGTGGGCCCATTCCCCCATTGCAATCTACTTTTCCATCTAAGGTCCTAATATCTGGACAATTCTTTATATCATCTGCGAACTTGAAGATAGTTCCCCCAATGCCTTCATACAGATCATTGGTAAAGACAATGGCCCTAACACTGATCCCTGCGGATCCTACTGGTAACTGGTCCCCATGTAGAACCAATGGCAATAATAGCCATCTGCCTATGTGAATGCATCCAATTCCTGATACAACCCTAAATACCTCTAGTCCCAATGGACTCAATCTTGTTAAGTAGCCTATCATGTGGCCTCTATTCAAAAGACTTTTGAAAATCCAGGTGTACAATGCCAACTGGGCAACGTACATCCACCAGCCCAGTGTGAGACAGGACCCTCTTTCTATAAGCCATTTTGAGAGGTTCTAACAAACACTTCTCTGTCCAGGTTGTGCATGGGTCGTGTGATGGTGACAGTACACCATCAGGGACTGCAGCTTCCTCTGACGAGTTGGCTTCCTCCTCTGGTTGGATAGTGAATGTGGGGGGAGGGCACTTGATGCACCTGTGGAAGAGTAAACACATGAATTAGAACTGCTTTGATAAGAATGTTTTAAGTTGCCATTATGCACATAATCATATTTCACTGCCTGCTGACATCAAGTCAGCAAGAGTGACTGTTGTATGCCACGTGATATTTAACTCTATCACCAGGTAGCTGGGAGCTCCCCCCCACCATCTCCCGACACCAGCAGCTCCCCAACTCCACTTAATTCCAGGGCCTCCTTTGTTGATGTCATCAATGGAGTGATGGTTGGAGGGCCACCTCCGGTTCTTTGCCTCTTCCTGGGGTTCTGCACTCTCTTCTCTTGCAAGAAGTGAAACAAGAAAACTTTGAGTGAGAGTCATGGAATTAGTGTAAGGGATGTATGGGTTGCATCTGTACAGGGTGATTACGAGGGCATGGTATGACATTGACAAATGGCCTCTTCTGTGGCATTAATTTCGATTATTCTATAATTGCATTCAGATGAGGGTGAGTGTCAGTGGTGGATAGTCAGATGGGGCTGTGAGTAGGTGCACAGATAGTGAGGGATGGGTGCACCTGCAAGGTGAGTTAGTATGAGGAGTGATGTGCAGGATCAGGCTTGGGAAGGCAGAATGATGGGGTTGGGGTGACGCGCAAATCAGGATGTAGGTGAGTGTGGCCTTGCACTCACGTTTCCTGACCTCCTGAGGTCATGAAATCCCTTCCTGCCTTGATCTCTTCCCATCGTCCAGCTAGGTGGGAATGCACTCACCTGGTTCCATTCTTATCTAGCTAATCATAGCCAGAACATCTCCTGCAATGGCTTCTCTTCCCACTCCGGCATTGTTACCTCTGGTGTCCCCCAAGTATCTATCCTTGGCCCCCTCTTATTTCTCATCCATATACTGCCCCTTGGTGGTATCATCCAAGCCTTTACAATCAAAGCACTTCCTTCCTCTGACACCAACCTGTCCAGCACCTCTGGCAACTCTCAGCTGACATCTGTGCAATGCTGCTTTAAATAGGTGAGTTGAACCCAAGTCATCTGTGATGCAATAAGACCCGAGGAGTCTGTACTCCACGTTTTTATGGCGTATGCGAGGTTGCAGCCCCTCTTCCATTATTTGAAGGGGCTGCTCCTCGATTTCTGGCTGTACTTACATAGAAACATAGAAAATAGGTGCAGGAGTAGGCCATTTGGCCCTTCGAGCCTGCACCACCATTCAATAAGATCATGGCTGATCATTCACTCAATACCCCTTTCCTGCTTTCTCTCCATACCCCTTGATCCCTTTAGCCGTAAGGGCCATATCTAACTCCCTCTTGAATATATCCAATGAACTGGCATCAACAACTCTCTGCAGTAGGGAATTCCACAGGTTAACAACTCTCTGAGTAAAGAAGTTTCTCCTCATCTCAGTCCTAAATGGCCTACCCCTTATCCTTAGACTATGTCCCCTGGTTCTGGACTTCCCCAACATCGGGACCATTCTTTCTGCATCTAACCTCTGCAGTCCCGTCAGAATTTTATATGTTTCTATGAGATCCCCTCTCATCCTTCTAAACTCCAGTGAATACAGGCTCAGTCGATCCAGTCTCTCTTCATATGTCAGTCCTGCCATCCCAGGAATCATTCTGGTGAACCTTCACTGCACTCCCTCAATAGCAAGAATGTCCTTCGTCAGATTAGGAGACCAAAACTAAACACAATATTCCAGGTGAGGCCTCACCAGGGTCCTGTACAACTGCAGTAAGACCTCCCTGCTCCTATACTCAAATCCCCTAGCTATGAAGGCCAACATACCATTTGCCTTCTTCACCGCCTGCTGTACCTGCATGCTAACTTTCAATGACTGATGTATCATGACATCCAGGTCTCATTGCACCTCATCTTTTCCTAATCTGCCGCCATTCAGATAATATTCTGTCTTCGTGTTTTTGTCACCAAAGTGGATAACCTCACATTTATCCACATTATACTGCATCTACCACGCGTTTGCCCACTCATCTAACCTATCCAAGTCACCCTGCAGCCTTTTGCCGTCCTCCTCACAGCTCACACCATCACCCAGCTTAGTGTCATCTGTAATCTTGGAGATATTACACTCAATTCCCTTATCCAAATCATTAATGTATATTGTAAAGAGCTGGCGTCCCAGCACTGTACCCTGCGGCACCCCACCAGTCACTGCCTGCCATTCTGAAAAGGACCCATTTATCCCGACTCTCTGCTTCCTGTCTGCCAACCAGTTCTCTATCCATGTCAGTACAATATCCCCAATACCATGTGCTTTAATTTTGCACACCAATCTCTTGTGTGGGACCTTGTCAAAAGCCTTTTGAAAGCCCAAATACACTACATCCACTGGTTCTCCCTTGACCACTCTACCAATTACATCCTCAAAAAATTCTAGAAGATTTGTCAAGCAGGATTTCCCTTTCATAAATCCATGCTGATTTGGACCGATCCTATCTATGCTTTCCAATGTGCTGCTATTTCATCTTTAATAATTGATTCCAACATTTTCCCCACTATTGATGTCAGGCTAACCGGTCTATAATTACACATTTTCTCTCCCCCTCCTTTCTTAAAAAGTGGTGTTACATTAGCTAACCTCCAGTCCATAGGAACCAATCCAGATTTGATAGACTGTTGGAAAATGATCACCAATGCATCCATTATTTCTAGGGCTAATTCCTTAAGTACTCTGGGATGCAGACTATCAGGCCCTGGGGATTTATCGGCCTTCAATCCCATCAATTTCCCTAACACAATTTCCCGCCTAATAAGGATTTCCTTCTCACTAGACCCTCGGTCTCCTACTATTTCCTACGTGAAGACAGAAACAAAGTATTTGTTTAACTAGTCCGCCATTTCTTTGTTCTCCATTATAAATTCACCTGAATCTGACTACAACGGACCTACGTTTGTTTTCACTCATGTTTTTCTCTTCACATATCTATGGAAGCTTTTGCAGTCAGTTTTTATGTTCCCAGCAAGCTTCCTCTGATTCTCTATTTCCCCCCTCCTAATTAAACCCTTTGTCCTCCTCTGCTGTATTACAAAAATCTCCCAGTCCTCAGGTTTGCTGCTTTTTCTGGCCAATTTATATGCCTCTTCCTTGGATTTAACACTGTCCTTAATTTCCCTTGTTAGCCCCGGTTGAGCCACCTTCCCCATTTTATTTTTACTCCAGACAGGGATGTACAATTGTTGAAGTTCATCCATGTGATCTTTAAATGTTTGCCCTTGCCGATCCACCGTCAACCCTTTAAATATCACTTGCCAGTCTATTCTAGCCAATTCACGTCTCATTCCATCAAAGTTACCTTTCCTTAAGTTCAGGACGCTAGTCTCTGAATTAACTGTGTCACTCTCCATCTTAGTAAAGAATTCTACCATATTATGGTCATTCTTCCCCAAGGGGCCTCACACAACAAGATTGCTAATTAGTCCTTTCTCATTACACATCACCCAGTCTAGGCTGGCCAGCCCTCTAGTTGGTTCCTTGACATATTGGTCTAGAAAACCATCCCTAATACACTCCAGGAAATCCTCCTGGACCCGTATTGCTGCCAATTTGGTTAGCCCAATCAATATGTAGATTAAAGTCGCCCATGATAACTGCTGTACCTTTATTGCACGCATCCCCAATTTCCTGTTTGATGCCATCCCCAACCTCACTACTACTGTTTGGTGGTCTGTACACAACTCCCACTAGCCTTTTCTGCCTTTGGTACTCCGTAGCTCCACCCATACCGATTCCACATCATCCAAGCTAATGTCCATCCTTACTATTGCATTAATTTCCTCTTTAACCAGCAACGCAACCCAACCCAACCTCCTTTTCCTTTCTGTCTATCCTTCCTAAATGTTGAATACCCCTGGATGTTGAGTTCCCAGCTTTGGTCACCCTGGAGCCATGTCTCCGTGATGCCAATTACATCACATCCGTTAACTGCTCTCTGCGCAGTTAATTCGTCAACCTTTTTCCGAATACTCCTCGCATTGAGGCACAGAGCCTTCAGGCTTGTCTTTTTAACACACTTTGCCCCTTTAGAATTTTTCTGTAATGTGGCCCTTTTTGTTTTTTGCCTTGGGTTTCTCTACCCTCCACTTTTACTTTTCTTCTTTCTATCTTTTGCTTCTGCCCCCATTATACTTCCCTCTGTCTCCCTGTATAGGTTCCCATCCTCCTGCCATATTAATTTAACCCCTCCCCAACAGCAAGAGCAAACACTTCCCCTCGGACATTACTTCAGTCCCACGCTCCTGATCTTTGGGCACCCAGTGTGGGGAGGAGTGGGCAGGTCGGAGGGCCTCCTCGTAGGACTGCTCCTGGGCCTAGCCAAGATGGTAATTAACAGGTCCAGGCAGTGGGTGGTGGAGAGGGTCATTCAGCCCGATTGCCTGTCTCTCTTCTGCGGGTATGTTCACGGATGGAGTACGCAGTATCTACCGGTACGCTCAAGGCCTTCCGTGACTGGTGGGCACCGGAGGGAAGGGAGTGCATCTTCATCCCCGGAAAGCATGCAGTTTCTAGTTGTTGTGTCCCTTTAACAAGGGTGCACTTGGAAGAATTATATAATTTAAGAGAGTTGTAATCAGACCCGCTCCACTTAATTGGCCGCATGACTATTTCAATTGGAGTAATTCAGTTAAAACCACACTGACAAGCACAGCAAAAGAATGTCCTGGATCGCGACCTGCTACATAGCCCCCCCATCGCCGCCCCCTCCTCTCGGACCCAATCCCACGCTGTCCAAAAAGGAGGGGAGGCCAGTTGATGCTCTGGAAGTTGACTCCATATCAGAACATAGTGTCAGTGTCTGTTTTGGCATGTTACATAAGAACACAAGAAATAGGAGCAGGAGTAGGCCATATGGCTCTTCGAGCCTGCTCCGCCATTCAATACGATCATGGCTGATCCGATCATGGACTCAGGTCCACTTTCCTGCCCGCTCCTCATAACCCCTTATATACTGTCTATTTCTGTCTTACATTTATTCAATGTCCCAGCTTCCACAGCTCTTTCTCTGAGGCAGCGAATTCCACAGATCCACAACCCTCAGAGAATAAATTTCTCCTCATCTCAGTCTTAAATGGGCGGCCCCTTATTCCAAGATTATGCCCTCTAGTTATAGTCTGCCCTGTCAGTGGAAACATCCTCTCTGCATCCACTTTGTCAAGCCCTCTCATAATCGTATATGTTTTGATAAGATCACCTCTCATTCTTCTGAATTCCAATGAGTAGAGGCCCAAACTACTCAACCTTTCCTCATAACTCAACCCCTTCATCTCTGGAATCAACCTTGTGAACCTTCTCTGAACTGCCTCCAAAGCAAGTATATCCTTTAGTAAATATGGAAACCAAAACTGCACACAGTATTCCAGGTGTGGTCTCACCAATACCCTGTACAACTGTAGCAAGACTTTCCTGCTTTTATACTCCATCCCCTTTGTAATAAAGGCCAAGATTCCATTGGCCTTCCTGATCACTTGCTGTACCTGCATACTATCTGTTATATATGTGAACTTTTATTTACTCTTTACAGCCACCAGTGGGCTCATCCCCGTGAGTTCCAAGGGATCCCATAATCCCTTGGGAGCACAGGTATTTAAGGAGGCCTCACAGGTTGGAGAGGCACTCTGGAGAACTGCAATAAAAGACGCCAGTCGCACTTTACTTTGCGCTCACAGTGTTCAGTCTGTCTCTTTCTCCATACGCAAATCTGATGACGGGATACAGATAGCGAACCCAAAGATGCAGAGAACAGTGAGCATCTCGGAGGGAGATGATTGGGAAACCTTTGTGGAGTGACTCAACCAATACTTCGTGGCCAACGAGCTAGATGGGGAAGATAGCGCTGCCAAATGAACGGCAATCCTCCTCACCGTCTGTGGGGCACCAACATATGGCCTCATGAAGAATCTGCTCATTCCAGCAAAACCCACAGAGAAATCGTACGACGATTTGTGCACACTGGTCCGAGAGCATTTGAACCCGAAGGAAAGCGTTCTGATGGCGAGGTACCGATTCTACACCTGCAAAAGGTCTGAAGGCCAGGAAGTGGCGAGTTATGTCACCGAGCTAAGACTGCTTGCAGGACATTGCGAATTTGAAGAACATTTGGAACACATGCTCAGAGACTTTTTCGTACTTGGCATTGGCCACAAAACCATACTTCGCAAACTTTTAACTGCAGAGACCCCAACCTTGAGTAAGGCCATAGCGATAGACCAGGCGTTCTTTGCCACGAGTGACAATACAAAGCAAATCTCTCAGCACACAAGTGCTGCTACAAGTACTGTGAACAAAGTGATGTTGTTTTTGAATCATAACGTACAGAGCAAGTCACACATGCCCGCAGATCTCTCAGAGTCCACCATCAAGGTGATGAATGCAAGGCCATTAACACCTTGTTGGCGCTGCGGAGGTGATCATCGTTTCCATTCATGCCGATTCAAAGAGTACGTTTGCAAGGGCTGTGGAACAATGGGACACCTCCAATGAGTGTGCAGGCGAGCTGCAAAGCCTGTTAAACCTGCAAACTACCATGTTGCAGAGGAGGACAGATCCACGGAGGACCATGACGAACCAGAGCCTCAGATCGAGGAGGCAGAGGTACATGGGGTGCACTCATTCACCACGAATTGTCCCCCGATAATGCTGAATGTTGAACTAAATGGACTCCCGGTGTCAATGGAGCTGGACACGGGTGAAAGCCAGTGCATCGTGGGCAAAAATACTTTCGAAAGGTTCTGGAGCAACAAGGCCTCAAGGCAATTCTTAACTCCAATTTGCATGAAACTAAGAACTTACACAAAAAAACTGATTCCTGTAATCGGCAGTCCTACCATAAAGGTTTCCTGTGATGGAGCGATGTACAAGCTAGCACTCTGGGTGGCACCGGGCGATGATCCCACGCTGCTCGGCAGGATCTGGCTGGGAAAGATACGCTGTAATTGGGACGATGTCCGAGCGCTATCATCCGCTGACGATACTTCGTGTGCCCAAGTCTTAAATAAATTTCCTTCGCTGTTGGAACCAGTCATCGGGAAATTCCAAGAAGCAAAAGTGTAGATCCACCTAATTCCGGGGGTGCGACCCATCCATCACAAGACGAGTGCAGTACCATACATGATGAGAGAAAGGGTAGAGATCGAGTTAGACCGGCTGCAAAGAGAGGGCATCATTTCACCGATCAAGTTCAACAAGTGGGCCAGTCCTGTCATCCCAGTCCTCAAGGGAGACGGCACTGAAAGAATCTGTGGCGATTACAAAGTAACTATCAATCGTTTCTCCTTGCAGGAGCAAGACCAACTACCAAAGGCCAACGACCTCTTTGCAATGTTGGCGGGAGGAAAGACGTTCACGAAGCTGGATCTGACTTCAGCCTATATGAAGCAGGAACTGGAGGAATCATCGAAGCCCCTCACCTGCAACAACACGCACAAAGGCCTTTTTGTTTATAACAGATGCCCATTTGGAATCCGATCAGTGGTGGCCATATTCCAGAGAAACATGGAAAGTTTACTGAAGTCGGTCCCACACACCGTGGTCTTCCAGGACGGCATCTTGGTCACAGGTCAGAACACAGTCGAGCATCTGCAGAACCTGGAGGAGGTTCTTAGTCAACTCAACCGCGTGGGGCTCAGGTTAAAATGCTCGAAGTGCGTTTTCCTGGTGCCTGAAGTGGCGTTCTTGGGAAGGAGGATTGCAGCGGATGGCATCAGGCCCACCAACGCGAAGATGGAGGCAATCGAGAACGCACCGAGGCCACAGAACGTGACGGAGCTGCGGTCGTTTCTGGGACTATTGAACGACTTTAGTAACTTCTTACCAGGTATCAGCACACTGTTAGAACCACTACATGTCTTACTACGAAAAGGGGGAAAATGGGTTTGGGGCAAAAGCCAAGAAAATGCCTTTGTAAAAGCGAGAAAATTGTTATGCTCAAACAAATTGCTTGTGCTGTATGATACATGTAACCATTTGGGACTAGCATGTGATGCGTCGCCATATGGTGTCGGGTGTGTATTGTAACAAGCTAATGATTTCGGGAAACTGCAACCAGTTGCTTATGCATCTAGGAGTCTGTCCAAGGCTGAGAGAGCCGACAGAATGATTGAGAAAGAAGCATTTGCATGTGTCTATGAAGTAAAGAAAATGCATCAATACCAGTTTGGGCTAAAATTCGAATTGGAAACTGACCATAAGTCACTTATATCCCTGTTCTCCGAGAGTAAAGGGATAAATACCAATGCATCAGCCCGCATCCAGAGATGGCCGCTCATGTTGTCCGCAGACAACTATGCCATCCGCCACAGGACAGGCACAGAAAACTGCGCCGATACTCTCACAGGGGTGGAAATGGCGCAGCCCGCAGATCTAGCCATGGTTATGGAAGCATTTGAGAGTGAGCAATCACCCGTCACTGCCCGGCAGATCAGAACCGGGACAAGCCAGGGCCCCTTATTATCTCTCGTCAAAAGCTGTGTGCATCACGGGAGCTGGTCCAGTGTCCCAGTGGAAATGCAGGAAGAGATAAAGCTGTTCCAGTGGCACAAAGTTGAAATGTCTATACAGACAGACTGCCTTCTGTGGGGCAATCGAGTAGTGGTCCCCAAGAAGAGCAGAGACATCTTCATCAATGACCTCCACAGTACCCACCCAGGCATCGTAATGATGAATGCGATAGCCAGATCCCACGTCTGGTGGCCCGGTATCGATGCGGACTTAGAGTCCTGCGTTCATAGATGTAATACATGCTCGCAGTTAAGCAATGTACCCAGGGAGGCACCGCTAAGTTTATGGACTTGGCCCTCCAAACCGTGGTCTAGGGTACACGCCGACTATGCAGGCCCGTTCTTGGATAAAATGTTCCTTGTGGTTGCAGACGCGTACTCCAAGTGGATTGAATGTGAGATAATGTTGGCTAGCATATCCGTTGCCACTACTGAAAGCCTGCGGGCCATGTTTGCCACTCACGGCTTACCCGATGTCCTGGTGAGTGACAACGGGTTATGTTTTACCAGTGCTGAGTTCGAAGAATTCATGACCCGTAACGGGATCAAACATGTCACATCTGCCCCGTTTAAACCAGTGTCCAATGGTCAGGCAGAGAGAGCAGTGCAAACCTTCAAGCAAGGCTTGAAGAGGGTAACTGAAGGCTCACTGCAGACTCGCCTATCCCGAATCCTGCTTAGCTGCGGCACGAGACCCCACTCACTCACTGGGATCCCACCTGCTGAACTGCTCATGAAAAGAGCACTTAAGACAAGGCTCTCATTAGTTCACTCTGATCTACATGAACAGGTAGAGAGAAGGCGGCTTCAACAAAGTGCATACCATGATAGCGCAAATGTGTCACGCGAGATTGAAATCAATGATCCTGTATTTGTATTAAATTATGGATAAGGTCCCAAGTGGCTTCCTGGCACTGTCGTGGCCAAAGAGGGGGGCAGGATGTTTCGGGTCAAACTTTCGAATGGACTCATTCACTGGAAACACTTGCACCAAATGAAACTCAGATTCACGGACTATACTGAGCAACCCACCTTGGACCCTACCTTTTTTGATCCCCCAACATACACACCAGTGGCAACCGGCACCACGGTTGACCACGAAGCAGAACCCATCATCCACAGCAGCCCAGCAGGCCCAACCCACCAGACAGCTCAGCAAGCCCAGCTGCACAGCAGCCCAGCGAGGGCCCAACAAATTATTCAACAACACCAGCTTTCACACCGAGATGATCAACCAGGGCATGAAGGGCAGATCGACTCACATTGTAAATAGTTAAACTATTGACTTTGGGGGTGATAGTATTGTTATATATATGAACTTGTATTTACTCTGTAAAGCCACCAGAGGGCTCATCCCCAGGAGTCTCAAGGGATCCCATAATGCCGTGGGAGCACAGGTATTTAAGGAGGCTTTCCAGGTTGGAGAAGCACTCTGGAGACCTGCATTAAAAGACTATGGTCACACTTTACTTTGAGATCACAGTGTTCAGTCTGACTCTTTCTCCATACACAACACTGTCCTTTTGTGTTTCATGCACAAGTACCCCCAGATCCTGCTTACTGCAGCATTTTGCAATCTTTCTCCATTTAAATAATAACTTGCTCTTTGATAGTTATGCCAAAGTGCATGTCCTCACAATGTCCAACATTATTTTCCATCTGCCAAATTTTTGCCCACTCATTTCGCCTGTCTATGTCCTTTTGCAGATTTATTGTGTTCTCCTCACACATTGCTCTTTCTCCCATCTTTGTATCGTCGGCAAACTTGGCTACATTACATTCAGCCCCTTCCTCCAAGTCGTTAATATAGATTGTAAATAGTTGGGGTCCCAGCACTGATCCCTGCGGGACCCCACTGGTTACTGTTTGCCAACCTGAGAGTGAACCATTTATCCCGACTCTCTGTTTTCTGTTAGTTAGCCAATCCTCTATCCATGCTAATATATTACCCCCAACCCCTTGAACTTTTATCTTGTGCAGTAACCTTTTATGTGGCACCTTGTCAAATGTCTTCTGGAAGTCCAAATACACCACATCCACTGGTTCCCCTTTATCCCCCCTGTTCGTTACATCCTCAAAGAATTCTAGCAAATTGGTCAAACATGACTTCCCCTTCATAAATCCATGCTGACTCTGCCTGACCGAATTTTGCTTTTCCAAATGTCCTGCTACTGCTTCTTTAATAATGAACTCCAACATCTTCCCAATCACAGATGTTAAACTAACTGGTCGATAGTTTCCTGCTTTTTGTCTGCCTCCTTTTTTAAATACGGACGTTACATTTACAGTTTTCCAATCTGCTGGGACCTCTCCAGAATCCAGGGAATTTTGGTAAATTACAACCAATGCATCCACAATCCCTGTCGCTATTTATCTTAAGACCCTAGGATGCAAGCCATCAAGTCCAGGGGATTTATCCGCCTTTAGTCCCATTATCTTACTGAGTACCACCTCCTTCGTGATTGTGATTGTGTTAAATTCCTCCCCCCCCTATAGCCCCTTGACTATCCCACTGTTGGAATATTATTAGTGTCCTCTACCGTAAGGACTGATACAAAATATTTGTTCAGAGTTTCTGCCATCTCCATGTTCCCCATTACGAATTCCCTGGTCTCGTCCTCTAAGGGACCAACATTTACTCTAGCCACTCTTTCCCTTTTTATATACCTATAGAAATTCTTGATCGTTTTGTTTCCCTCTGTATTTCCAGAATTTTCTGTTTTCATTTCAAATCTCAAGCCTTTCCCGTCTTTTTCACATTCTTTATTCTTCTAATGTCTTTTTTATTTCCTCAGCGAAATGATTTTTTACATCATTCAACAGGTTGCTGCTTCTCCATTCAGGAGTTTGCACGTCTTCCGCTCAGGGTTATTTGTTGTCTCATTTCCTTCTCTTGACTTTTGGTCTCCCTCTAAAAGGGCTTGCTTACTTTCGGTTAGGAGGGGCACAGACCCGAAACATTAAGTTGTCTTTTCTCTTAAAATCTGCTGACTGAGTTGATGTTTCTGTTTACAGATATCCAGCATTTGCAGTTATGTTTCTTTTAAAAACCACAAATGGAAAGGGGGAGTGGGTCCATTAAATCCAAGGATATATTCACTCAAAATGAAAGGAAAATTAATTCTGTGTTGACCAATTTAAGAATGCAAATAACAAATAAAGAGAACGTGCCAGAAATTGTGGACATAATTGTTATGTATGGAGAAAGAGTCAGACTGAACACTGTGAGCTCAAAGTAAAGTGTGACCTTAGTCTTTTATTGCAGGTCTCCAGAGCGCTTCTCCAACCTGTGAGGCCTCCTTAAATACTTGTGCTCCCAAAGGATTATGGGATCCCTTGGGACTCCAGGCGATGAGCCCTCTGGTGGCTGTACAGATTAAATACAAGTTTACATAGATAACAACCCCCCTCCACCCCCCAAAGTCAATAGTGTAACTATTTACAATGTGAGTCGATCTGGGGCCCTTCTTGCCCTGGTTGATCGTCTCGGTGTGAAAGCTGGTATTGTTGAATCATTTGTTGGGCCCTCACTGGGCTGCTGTGCAGCTGGCCTTGCTGGGCTGCCTGGTGTGCTGGGTCCTGCTGGGCTGCTGTGGATGATAGATTCTGCTTTGTGGTCAACCGTGGTGCCGGTTGCCACTGGTGTGTGTATTGGGGGATCAAAAAAGATTGGGAACAAGGTGGGTTGCTCAGGATAGTCCGTGAATCTGAGTTTCATTTGGTCCAAGTGTTTCTGGTGAATGAGTCCATTTGAAAGTTTGACCTGAAACACCCTGCTCCTCTCTTTGGCCGCGACAGTGCCGGGAAGCCACTTGGGACCATATCCATAATTCAATACAAATACAGGATCATTGATTTCAATCTCGCGTGACACATTTGCGCTATCATGGTATGTACTTTGTTGAAGCCGCCTGCTCTCTACCTGTTCATGTAGATCAGGGTGAACTAACGAGGGCCTTGTCTTAAGTGCTCTTTTCATGAGCAGTTCAGCAGGTGGGATCCCAGTGAGTGAGTGTGGTCTCGTGCGATAGCTAAGCAGGACTCGGGATAGGTGAGTCTGCAGCGAGCCTTCAGTTACCCTCTTCAAGCCTTGCTTGATGGTTTGCACTGCTCTCTCTGCCTGACCATTGGACGCTGGTTTAAACAGGGCAGATGTGACATGTTTGATCCCGTTACGGGTCATGAATTCTTTGAACTCAGCACTGGTAAAACATGGCCCATTGTCGCTCACCAGGACATCGTGTAGGCCATGTGTGGCAAACATGGCCTGCAGGCTTTCAGTAGTGGCAGCGGACGTGCTAGCTGACATTATCTCACATTCAATCCACTTGGAGTACGCGTCTACAACCACAAGGAACAGTTTACCCAAGAACGGGCCTGCATAGTCGACATGTAGCCTGGACCACGGTTTGGAGGGCCAAGACCATAAACTTAGTGGCACCTCCCTGGGTACATTGCTTAACTGTGAGCATGTATTACATCTGTGAACGCAGGACTCTAAGTCCGTATCGATACCAGGCCACCACAAATGGGAGCTGGCTATTGCTTTCATCATTATGATACCTGGGTGGGTACTGTGAAGGTCATTGATGAAGGTGTCTCTGCCCTTCTTGGAGACCACTACTCGATTGCCCCACAGAAGGCAGTCTGCCTGTATAGACATTTCATCTTTGCGCCGCTGGAACGGCTTTAACTCTTCCTGCATTTCCACTGGGACACTGGATCACCTCCTGTGAAGCACACAGCTTTTGACTAGAGATAATAAGGGGCCCTGGCTTGTCCAGGTTTTGATCTGCTGGGCAGTGACGGGTGATTGCTCACTCTCAAATGCTTCCATAACCATGGCCAAATCTGCGGGCTGCACCATTTTCACCCCCGTGGTGGGCAATGACAGTCTACTGAGAGCATCGACGCAGTTTTCTGTGCCTGGCCTGTGGCAGATGGCGTAGTTGTATGCAGACAACGTGGGCACCCATCTCTGGATGCGGGCCGATGCTTTGGTATTTATCCCTTTACTCTCAGAAAACAGGGATATAAGTGGCTTATAGTCAGTTTCCAATTCAAACTTTAGCCCAAACAGGTATTGATGCATTTTCTTTACCTCATAGACACACGCAAACGCTTCTTTCTCAATCATGCTGTCTCAGCCTTAGACAGACCCCTGGATGCATAAGCAATCAGTTGCAGTTTCCCGAAATCATTAGCTTGTTGCAATACACACCTGACGCCATATGACGACGCATCACATGCTAGTACCAAACGTTTACATGGATCATACAACACAAGCAATTTGTTTGAGCATAACAATTTTCTCGCTTTTACAAAGGCATTTTCTTGGCTTTTGCCCCAAACCCATTCGTCCCCTTTCCATAGTAAGACATGCAGTGGTTCTAACAGTGTGCTGAGACCCGGTAAGAAATTACCAAAGTAGTTCAGGAGGCCCCGAAATTTCCGCAGCTCTGTCACATTCTGTGGCCTCGGTGCGTTCTCGATTACATCCGTTGGTGGGCCTGATGCTGCCCGCTGCAATCCTCCTTCCCAAGAACTCCACTTCAGGTGCCAGGAAAACGCACTTCGAGCATTTTAACCTGAGCCCCACGCGGTTGAGTCGACTAAGAACCTCCTCCAGGTTCTGCAGATGCACGACTGTGCTCCGACCTGTGACCAAGATGTCGTCCTGGAAGACCACGGTGTGCGAGACCGACTTCAGTAAGCTTTCTATGTTTCTCTAGAATATCGCCGCTGCTGATCGCATTCCAAATGGGCATCTGTTATAAACAAGAACATCTTTGTGCATGTTGATGCAGATGAGGGCCTTCGATGATTCCTCCAGTTCCTGCGTCATGTAGGCTGAAGTCAGATCCAGCTTCGTGAACGTCATACCTCCCGCCAGCATTGCAAAGAGGTTGTCGGCCTTTGGTAATGGCTATTGGTCCTGCAGGGAGAAACGATTGATAGTTACTTTGTAGTCGTTACAGATTCTGAAGGTGCCATCTCCCTTGAGGACAGAAACGGTCAGGCTGGCCCACTCATTGAACTCGATCGGTGAAATGATGCCCTCTTGTTGCAGCCAGTCTAGCTCGATCTCTACACTTTCTCTCATCATGTACGGTACTGCTCTCGCCTTGTGATGGATGGGTCGCGCCCCTGGAATTAGGTGGGTCTTCACTTTTGCTCCTCGGAATTTCCCAATACCAGGCTTGAACAGCGAAGGAAACTTGTTTAAGACCTGGGCACACTAAAATGTCTTCAGCTGGCGATGGCGCTTGGATGGGCCAGTTCCAGCGTATCTTTCGCAGCCAGCTCCTGCCGAGCAGTGTGGGACCATCGCCCAGTGCCACCCAGAGTGGTAGCTTGTGCACCGCTCCATTGTAGGAGACCTTTATGGTAGCATTACCAATTACAGGGATCAGTTCTTTCATGTAGTTCTTAGTTTCGTACGGATTGGAGTTAAGACTGGCCTTGAGGCCTTGTTGCACCACAGTCTTTCGAAAGTATTTTTGCCCATGATGGACTGGCTCACGCCCGTGTTCAATTCCATTGACAGCAGGAGTCCATTTAGTTCAACATTCAGAATTATCGGGGGACAATTACTGGTGAATGTGTGCACCCCATGTACCTCTGCCTCCTCGGTCTGAGGCTCTGGTTCGTCGTGATTCTCCGTGGATCTGTCCTCCTCTGCAACATGGTGGTTTTCAGGTTTAACAGGATTAGCAGCTCGCCTGCACATTCGTTGGAGGTGTCCCATTGTTCCACAGCCCTTGAAAACATACCCTTTGAACCGACATGAATGGAAACAATGATCACCCCTGCAGCGCCAACAAGGTGTTAATGGCCTTGCATTCATCACCCTTGATGGTGGACTCTGAGACATCTGCGGACCTGCAGCTGCAGGCATGTGTGACCTGCCCCGTACCTTGCGATTCGAAAACAACATCACTTTGTTCACAGTACTTGTAGCAGCACTTGAGTGCTGAGAGATTTGCTTAGCATTGTCACTCGTGGCAATGAACACCTGGACTATCGCTATGGCATTACTCGAGGTTGGGGTCTGTACAGTCAAAAGTTTTCGAAGTATAATTTCGTGGCCAATGCCAAGTGCGAAAAAGTCTCTGAGCATGTGCTCCAAATGTCCTTCAAATTCGCAATGTCCTGCAAGGCGTCTTAGCTCGGCGACATAACTCGCCACTTCCTGGCCTTCAGACCTTTTGTAGGTGTAGAACCAGTACCTCGCCATCAGAACGCTTTCCTTTGAGTTCAAATGCTCTCAGACCAGTGTGCACAAATCATCGTACGATTTCTTCGTGAGTTTCGCTGGAGTGAGCAGATTCTTCATGAGGCCATACGTTGATGCCCCACAGACGGTGAGAAGGATCGCCCTTCGTTTGGCAGCGTTCTCTTCCCCATCTAGCTCGTTGGCCACGAAGTATTGTTCGAGTCGCTCCACAAAAGTTTCCCAATCATCTCCCTCCAAGAATTTCTCCAGGTTGCCCACTGTTCTCTGCATTTTTGTGTTCGCTATCTGTATCTCGTCGCCAGTTGTTATGTATGGAGAAAGAATCAGACTGAACACTGTGAGCTCAAAGTAAAGTGTGACCATAGTCTTTTATTGTAGGTCTCCAGAGTGCCTCTCCAACCTGCGAGGCCTCTTTAAATACCTGTGCTCCCAAGGGATTATGGGATCCCTTTGGACTCCAGGGGATGAGCCCTCTGGTGGCTGTACAGAGTAAATACAAGTTTACATATATAACAATAATGACTAGAGCTGTGCAGCAATCTCGTTGTCCAGATATGGTGGCACTGTTCGTGCGAGGGTCATCTGGCTGAATCTGCAGATATGGTGGGAAATGATGATGCACTCACTAGTATTGTATCTTTAATGCATACAGCAGAACGACTCAAATCTAAATAAACACTTTCAGTGACTCCTTTAGATATTAAGCTTTATGTTCAGTTATTTGAGCCAACGGCTAAAATGGTTCATATTTGATCTTACTGTGGCCTTACTAAAATAAAGAAATATGCAAACAAGTACAATATGTTGCGTATCTTTTCTGTTATTTGTTGAAGTGCAAAGGTTTGTACTCTCCCTCCCCCTACAAAACAAAGCTTATCTTTGGACTTCTGCCACTGGACTGTCCCTGATCCTCATTAAATTACCATTACCCAGAATTCAGGTTCAGTCACAGCTGCAGCGACACAAGCAAGGAAGAAGTTTTGCTTAAAGTTTTCACTTGCAGTCAGACTCGCTTCCTGAACAGCTGCGCCATGTCCCGAATGCTCAGCATTGATCTGCCAGATATAGAGGTAAGAGCACTGATTTATCAAGCGTCGCACTTCAATCTCATAATGTTTGTCTTGTGTACAGTTTTCTGGGTTCTTGTAATAGTGAGGTGTCTACTTTTTTAATCGAAGGTTTAGGTGCATAAATCAAGCAGATGTTTTGATCCGATAGGCCCAAGTTTCAGATGGAGTTGCTCCAATTTTTTTGGAACAACTAGTTTATTTTCGAGTATCTTAGAAATCGCAATTCTCGGCATTTAGTTTGCTCCAGTTCCGTTTCGTTTTAGTTCAGTTTTTTTTTCAAAAGCCAGTTAGGCCTAGTTTTGCAAGTTTAGGCAGCGAAAACCTCCTCTGTCCTGAAAAACCTTACCTAGAGTTAAGTTCATTGCAGGCACAGCCAGAGATGGGGGGCGGGAAGCATTAAACACAAAGGACTAAAGCCTTAAACACATCACTTAAAATGGCCTAAAACCTCTTTGCCTTATATCTGTCTGCTGAGTGAGGACAGTTTCTCTTATTATAAATCATCATCATAGGCAGTCCCTCGAAACGAGGATGACTTCCACGCCAAAAAAGGGCAAGTTCACAGGTGTTTCAATGTCGGACCCGAACTATATGTTGAAGGCGGAAGATGCCTGTGCGTGGATTTTTTTAACGTGTGGTGGCCGTTGCACACCAGCCACCACACAGGCTTGACAGAGCTAGGTCTTGGTCCAGTGGCAAGGGTTAACCAGGACGACTGGAGACCAGCTCTACTGCACGGACCTAGTGCGCACACATATCGCAGTGTGGGCTGGCCCGTGCTGCCCCTGGGCCCCTGGCCCCGAACTCACGCCTCCCCTGGGCCCCGATCACGTCCCTCTACGATCTCTCGCCGCTCCTTCGCCCCGACCTCGCCGCTCCTGCGGACTCTGGATCAGTTCCTATAGAGTGGAGGGTAGCCAATGTCACCCCACTTTTTAAAAAAGGAGGGAGAGAGAAAACAGGGAATTATAGACCGGTCAGCCTGACATCGGTAGTGAGTAAAATGATGGAATCAATTATTAAGGATGTCATAGCAGTGCATTTGGAAAGAGGTGACATGATAGGTCCAAGTCAGCATGGATTTGTGAAAGGGAAATCATGCTTGACAAATCTTCTGGAATTTTTTGAGGATGTTTCCAGTAGAGTGGACAAGGGAGAACCAGTTGATGTGGTATATTTGGACTTTCAGAAGGCGTTCGACAAGGTCCCACACAAGAGATTGATGTGCAAAGTTAGAGCACATGGGATTGGGGGTAGTGTACTGACATGGATTGAGAACTGGTTGTCAGACAGGAAGCAAAGAGTAGGAGTAAATGGGTACTTTTCAGAATGGCAGGCAGTGACTAGTGGGGTACCGCAAGGTTCTGTGCTGGGGCCCCAGCTGTTTACACTGTACATTAATGATTTAGATGAGGGGATTAAATGTAGTATCTCCAAATTTGCGGATGACACTAAGTTGGGTGGCAGTGTGAGCTGCGAGGAGGATGCTGTGAGGCTGCAGAGCGACTTGGATAGGTTAGGTGAGTGGGCAAATGCATGGCAGATGAAGTATAATGTGGATAAATGTGAGGTTATCCACTTTGGTGGTAAAAACAGAGAGACAGACTATTATCTGAATGGTGACAGATTAGGAAAAGGGGAGGTGCAAAGAGACCTGGGTGTCATGGTACATCAGTCATTGAAGGTTGGCATGCATGTGCAGCAGGCGGTTAAGAAAGCAAATGGCATGTTGGCCTTCATAGCAAGGGGATTTGAGTACAGGGGCAGGGAGGTGTTGCTACAGTTGTACAGGGCATTGGTGAGGCCACACCTGGAGTATTGTGTACAGTTTTGGTCTCCTAACCTGAGGAAGGACATTCTTGCTATTGAGGGAGTGCAGCGAAGGTTCACCAGACTGATTCCCGGGATGGCGGGACTGACCTATCAAGAAAGACTGGATCAACTGGGCTTGTATTCACTGGAGTTCAGAAGAATGAGAGGGGACCTCATAGAAACATTTAAAATTCTGACGGGGTTAGACAGTTTAGATGCAGGAAGAATGTTCCCAATGTTGGGGAAGTCCAGAACCAGAGGTCACAGTCTAAGGATAAGGGGTAAGCCATTTAGGACCGAGATGCGGAGGAACTTCTTCACCCAGAGAGTGGTGAACCTGTGGAATTCTCTACCACAGAAAGTTGTTGAGGCCAATTCACTAAATATATTCAAAAAGGAGTTAGATGAGGTCCTTACTGCTAGGGGGATCAAGGGGTATGGCGAGAAAGCAGGAATGGGGTACTGAAGTTGAATGTTCAGCCATGAACTCATTGAATGGCGGTGCAGGCTAGAAGGGCCGAATGGCCTACTCCTGCACCTATTTTCTATGTTTCTATGTCTATGTCTAAGTGAGAACAACCTGATTTCACCGCCTGCTCGGTAAGCAAATGTAGGCTCCCGGCTGAGGCAGACACATCAACATTAACAGGGGGGTGGGGGAAGGGAAGTTAGAGGATTTTCCAAAGCACTAAACACCTTCACAACAACATTAAAGAAGCATAAGTACATTTAAAGCACCAAGCACTAATCAAAGCACAAAACGTACTAAGCAATTAATTAACAAATAAAAAATAGAAGGAACCCTGCACCTAAAGCACCAAGACCAAAGTAATAAGCAACCAATCAATAACAACTAAAAAATAGAAGTCCTACATTTATGTGAAGGGAAGGTGTTTCTGTCAGCCTTTCTCTGTGTTTCTGTCCATGTCTCTCTCTCTCTGTCAGGGTCTCTCTCTCTGTCTCTGTCAGGGTCTCTCTCTCTGTCAGGGTCTCTCTCTCTCTCTCTCTGTCAGTGTCTCTCTGTCAGTGTCTCTCTCTCTCTCTCTGTCAGTGTCTCTCTCTCTCTCTCTCTCTGTCAGTGTCTCTCTCTCTGTCAGTGTCTCTCTGTCAGTGTCTCTCTCTCTCTCTGTCAGTGTCTCTCTCTCTCTCTCTCTCTGTCAGTGTCTCTCTCTCTGTCTCTGTCAGTGTCTCTCTCTCTGTCTCTGTCTGTGTCTCTGTGTTTCTGACAGTGAAAGGTAGGGGGTGGGGGGAGGGGAGGAGGAGGGAGGGGGGAGGAACTAACCAGAGAGGTGGGGGGAGGCTGAACGGAGGCTGAACGTGGGTGGGGTGGGAAAGCGGGTGAACGGAGGCTGAACGCTGCGGGGGGCACGTTGGTGGGGAGGCTGAACAGAAGGCTGAACGCAGGGGGGGGGGGGGCGATGAACGAAGGCTGAACACGGGGGAGGGGAGGGGGGTGAATGGAGGCTGAATGCGGGGGAAGGGAGGAGGGGGATGAACGGAGGCTGAAGACGGGGGGGAGGCTGAACGAGGGATAGAGTCTGAATGCGGCAGCGGGCCTGCAGAGCGTCAGGTTGCGAGGAGCTACTGCACATGCGCGCGCACTCTAGTACGCACGTGCAGAGGTCTCGGCATTGTTTTCAGCGCCGGGAACTGGCTCCGCCCCCCCATCCCTTGTGCTTTGCTATGCCTAGGCTGAAGATGTCCTGAGGAGCTCGGAGAATTAGCAGGTAAGTTTTCAGCGCCCTTTTTATTCAAGAAAGTCAAGGTGAGCTGTTTTTACAGGGGGCGGAAACTTGGGCTCAATATTAGGCTATGTTCTGTTGAATTCTTGTGTCCTCCTGCCCCGACTCAATCCCCTGTGTGATGTCTTGTTCTGTTGATCACAGTAGGATGTGACTATATTTCTGACTTATATCTGGAGTCTCTCAATGACCTGTCCTTCCTATTTCTCATCTACTTACTGCCCCTCAACGACATCATCCGAAAGCACAACATCGCGTTCCACAAGGACGCGATGACACCCAGCTCCACCTCCCCACTACTTCTCTCGACCCCCTCCACCCCTCCACTGCCTCTGTGTTGTCAGCCTGCTTGTGCGTCATCCACTTCTGGATGAAAGAAGGAAAGACTTGCACGTATATAGTGCCTTTCACATAGCCCGGACACCTCAAAGCGCTTTACAGCCAATGAAGTACTTTTGGAGTGTCGTCACTGTTGTAATGTAGGAAACCCGGCAGCCAATTTGCACACAAGCAAGCTCCCACAAACAGCAATGTGATAATGACCAGACGAGCTGCAATTTCCTCTGATTAACTATTGGGAAGACTGAAGCCATTGTTTTTGCCCCTGCCACGAATTTCATTCCCTCACCACTGGTTCCATTCTCTTCCCTGGCCCACTGTCTCCAGCTGAACCTGACTGTTTGCCATCTCAACATCCTATTTGACCCTGAGTTTGACCCAGAATCATTCTGAAATGTAAACATAAACTCCAGCTTCTAATCTCCACTGCTAACTGTATTTTTAAACCCCTCTCCCCAGTCTCCACCCTTACCTCTGACAATACATGCGAGGAGCTCATCGACTTCGTAGTCTCGAAGATTGAGAGCATCCATTCGGCCGCCTCTGCCTCTTCCCTTCCTTCCCCTAGCCCACCGGGCCAAACTTCCTCGAACGATCCCCCCTGCCCTAGCCTTGACCTCGCATCTTTCTCCAGTTTCTCTCCGATCTCTCCTCATGACCTTTCCAAGCTCATCCTGTCCCTGAGACCCACTTCCCGCTCCCTTGACCCCATTCCCAAAAGTTGCTGACTATCCAACTTCCTTTTCTGGATATATATCTTAACTGTGTCAAAATCTGGGAACTCCCTATCTAACAGCTTTGGGGAGCACCCTTATCACATCCACTGCAATGTTTCAAGAAGGAGGCTCACCACCTCCATCTCCAGAGCAATAAATGCTGGCTGGCTTCACCAGCAACGTCGACAGTCCAAGAATAAACAAAAAAAAAAAAATCTGTATCTTTCTTTAGGCAGATGGTAAAGTTACAGTTTGAGCTCTTAATTTGCAATAGTCACTACTGCTGCTCATGATGGAACAGAAATAGGGACAACTTCCTTGGAGCTGTTGTTGTTCCAGTCATGTTTCATTTTGACTGGCTAATTTTCCAAAACATACTGGTGCTTGTTTATCCCATGGATACTGCAACTGGATATCTTAACACCCATATAGAGGAACCAGCATACAAATAACAAGTGGTTCAATAATTTTCCCATTTGAGAGGGGAGAGGGGATCATTTGGCACTCCACCTAAAAAATATCCGTGATCTGGTTTGACATTAACAAGTAATGGTGCAGCATTTTTTTTTTCAAAGTATGATCCCAATATGTGTGAGTAATTGGATATGACCAGAGTATGAGGAACTAAGTGTTCACCTCTCTGAATGATTACAAGCCTCTGCCTTCCACGTAGCCATGGGGCAATGCTTGACAGTGACATGAATCAATCAATATCTTTTATATACATTTTGATTCAACACTACAAACCTTTCACAAGTGCTGTACTTGTAGAAATCCTCAGAACTCATTGTGTTCAAAGTATATGTAGGTCTTGCTTTTGTTCATTTTAGAAAATGAACATTTATGAGTATATCAAAGATTAAACTAGAGGCTTACCCATGTGCTCTGTATGATTTTCCTTCTGCATTTCCTATTTTGCTTCTGTGCAATAGTAAAAGTATTTTTTTTAAACTTATACTGAATTGTACTAGGAAGGTTTTTTCAAAAGTGTGACATTTGGAGCCAAAATTCAGGGTCTCAGAAAGACCCCTTACTGCCCATTTGCGGCGGCCATGTGTCGGAATCCCATGGTCGCTGCTTTGTGATCAACTGGCCGAACCGACCCAAATCCAGGTCGGGGATTTTTTGGCCTGGTCCCGATTCCACCCTGATGCTGATGCCCGCCACAAGTGCGTCATCAGAACGTGCACCTCCGCTCTCTCTCACCTGAGAAATGCACCGACCAAAATTCAGGTTAAAAAAAAAAATTGATCCCTTGCCGCGCGGTGCCCCCGACAGCTTTCTGTGTTGCTGCATCTTATCTGGAGTGTGTGTGGCCCGGCAGCGTGATGGCCCTTCAAGGGGAGGGCCCACTGCCGCAGCCATCATATATTAATTTTTGCCGGCTGACTTCCCGATCGGCCGTCAAGATAGTGCCCATGGGTTCGGCTGGGCTGCCAATGGGCAGCCTGGCACCCCCTCTTGGGTGCTATGCTGCTGGCCCGGTCAAAACGCTCCCTGGTGGCCCAGTGGGCAATGAAAACTGACAGATTCTCTCCCTTTTAACGGAGGGGAGAGACGTGGTGACGCACATGCGCTGTGATGTCACCATCACTCCACCGCTGATTGACAGCGGCAGAGTCCCAGTCCCTACCGAAATTCAGCTCCTGCCTGTCAATCTCCTGCCCCCACTATGACTGACTTCCGTTGGGACTTTGCATTTCAAAGTCCTGATAATTGCTAATACGGCTACATCATGGATCCCTGTGGTAAAAACATTTTTTTTTAAACTCATAGGTGCGCCAGCTTTCTTGTGCTACTGAATTTCGGCCCCTTGGTCTACAGACAATTAAAGGAAAAACCTATCGACCCAGAAGTCTGTCCTACGAGTTTATGCTGAAAGTTAACACTGCATGACTACGGTGGCTTGTGGGGCACTATGCTTAATCACCTGAGCAGTTTCACATTACGGCTACCATTCTCCTCAGAGTCAAACCAAAACGCTATTTTCTCCTTAAATAAGCAGTGAAGTATCTAGTAAGCCATGGCAATTGGTGTTTGGCCTGCAGGTGCTGTATTGCAAGTTTTCAAAGTTTTGTGTACTCCTAGGCATTGTCCGGGTAGATTTGTGACACATCTCCAGACTCACCCTGTCACACTTGGCTCTGGCTCTTCGCTGTTGTTCTGAATCCTTAATATTATATGTCGAAGAAAATGAAGAAAATTAGCAGAAGAAGATCTAAGATCAATGATTTTTAAGTAATGGAAATGTTGTTTGAAAGTCTGTTTTTGTTATATCAATGGTTATTGTAATATACGTGGGAAAACCAGAGACACGATGAGTTGCTAGTCTACGTGCTTGCTTTATTAGGCTAAAGCGAACTGAACATGCTCATACTAAACCATGTGATAATACATGACACTGCTTTCCCCCTTTAAAAACATGTATTCCCCTCTCAAATACAACAAAACTATGGTCCCAGCTTTTGCAGTATTACATGTATCACACAACAGAAACTCTCATGTGTGTTCTTACTCAGGATAGAGCAGTTTGCCACCGTGCCAATACACATATCAATATATTGCTCATTGATCAAAAGTTTTGTACAGGAAGTCTTTCTCACGACTGCTAGCATTGCCGCTGATGGCATTGATGCCGTAGATGCCTAGTTCTTCAACATCAGGTGTGTTCACTTCAACTCTTCCCTTTTGTTGTTGCTAGAATAGTTCTTGCATCCTGCTTTAGTTCTAGCTCTGTAAACTGTTGAAATATGGCCTTGCTTCTGGCAGTGAAAACACTTCGCATTTTTATATTGGCAGGTCTGTAGTGAGTAATTTCAATTGCAGTGATAACAATTTATTGAACTGCTCTCACCGACATGCTTTTGACCCAGTCTCACAGCTTTAGGTTTGGTGGTGTCTTTGTGATTGTAGACTTCAGCTGCACTAGTCACTTGAGTGGGACAGAGCTCCCGAGCATTCTTAGATGCCATCTCCATAGATAGGGCAATTTTGCATGCTATTTCAAATATAAGGTTCAGAGTGTTCAGTAATTTGGACTGTGCGCGCTCATCCACCAGTCCACACACAGACTTAACTTGCAATGCACGATCCAAAAATGCACTGAAGCTTCGAGTCTTCAGATGCATTACAACCTCACAACTACAATCCCAACATTCTCAATTTGAGATCCTTCAATCTGACATTTTCCCCACCCACAGCACTCAAACTGCCAAATCAATGTCAAACTGTATCCAAGTCAACAATGATTCAGGACACTGTCAATTGCTGGTAAACCCTCGGACCACCAACAATGCTGTGACCCTCACAATCCTTTCCCCTCGCTCCCACCTCCTTGCTGCAAAAGCCAAGTACTCTCTTCCTAACGCTACAGAGCACATGCCAAGGACTCTCTTCCCAGGATCCAAAGTGCTTTACTGACAAACTTCAGCCCACTCTACACTGCTAAAGTTCAGACTGATCCTGGGTTGCACAATCCAGCCAAAAATCAGGATCCCAATTCTGTCAAACTCTGGGGCATTCCCACTCTATGGAGATTTGCATGTTAAAATGTCAACAGGTTGTTGTGAAATGTCTATTTAAACTAGTTTTATTTTTATTGTGAACAGAGCAATAATGTTATGGAGAATGTGGTTACTCGATATGACCTAGATTTTCTTGCACTTTCCTGCTCCAAAGTTAAACTTTATCTCAAAATTAAACTGTAACTAGTATTAATTGGAATTATCTACAGGCAAAGCTTTGAGCTTTGAACTGGTTGGCAGACAGGAAGCAGCGAGTCGGGATAAACGGGTCCTTTTCAGAATGGCAGGCAGTGACTAGTGGAGTGCCAAAGGGCTCAGTGCTGGGACCCCAGCTCTTTACAATATAGATTAACGATTTAGATGAAGGAATTGAGTGTAATATCTCCAAGTTTGCCAACGACAGTAAACTGGGTGGCAATGTGAGCTGTGAGGAGGATGCTAAGAGGCTGCAGGGTGACTTGGACAGGTTAGGCGAGTGGGCAAATGCATGGCAGATGCAGTATAATGTGGATAAATGTGAGGTTATCCATTTTGGGGGCAAAAAGACGAGGGCAGAATATTATCTGAATGGCGGCAGATTAAGAGGTGCAACGAGACCTGGGTGTCATGGTTCATCAGTCATTGAAAGTTGGCATGCAGGTACAGCAGGCGGTGAAGAAGGCAAATGGTCTGTTGGCCTTCATAGCTAGGGGATTTGAGTACAGGAGCAGGGAGGTCTTTCTGCAGTTGTATAGGGCCTTAGTGAGGCCTCAGCTGGAATATTGTGTTCAGTTTTGGTCTCCTAATCTGAGGAAGGATGTTGTTGCTATTGAGAGAGTGCAGCGAAGGTTCACCAGACTGATTCCAAGGATGGCTGGACTGTCATATGAGGAGAGACTGGATCAACTGGGCCTTTATTCACTGGAGTTTCGAAGGATGAGAGGGGATCTCATAGAAACGTATAAGATTCTGACGGGACTGGACAGGTTAGATGCGGGAAGAATGTTCCCGATGTTGGGGAAGTCCAGAACGAGGGGACATAGTCTTAGGATAAGGGGTAGGCCATTTAGGACTGAGATGAGGAGAAACTTCTTCACTCAGAGAGTTGTTAACCTGTGGAATTGCCTGCCCAGAGAGTTGTTGATGCCAGTTCATTGGATATAGTCAAGAGGGAGTTAGATATGGCCCTTACGGCTAAGGGTATCAAGGGTTATGAAGAGAAAGCAGGAAAGGGGTACTGAGGGAATGATCAACCATGATCTTATTGAATGGTGGTGCAGGCTCGAAGGGCCAAATGGCCTACTCCTGCACCTATTTTCTATGTTTCTATGTTTCTTATGACCCGTTTCATTTGGCAGAGGGGTCAACAACCAGGAGGCATAGATTTAAAGTAATTTGGGGGATGTTTAGAGAAGATATGAGGGGAAATGTCTTCACTCAGAGGGTGGTGGGGGTCTGGAACTCACTGCCTGAAAGGGTCGTAGAGGCAGAAAGCCTCACCACATTTAAAAATACTTGGTTATGCAGTTGTAGTGCCATAACTACAGGGCTACGGACCAAGAGCTGGAAGTTGGGTTGAGGATGGATAGCTCTTGGTCGGCCGGCGTGTACACGATGGGCCGAAATGGCCTCCTTCCGTTCTGTAAATTACCGATTCTATGATTTTATGAAAGAGGATAAAACCCCAGGTCTGGATGGATTGAATCCACGCATTTTAAAAGGATCTAGGAAAGAGAAAGCAGAGGCACTATTACACATGTTTAATAATTCTTTAAAAAAAGGTGTAGTGCCAGAGGACTGGCGGATAGCT